>NC_091324.1:25339519-25409519 GCF_038502225.1 Cherax quadricarinatus | reverse complement strand
TTCAAAACACTCTTGAATACCTTCAAAAACACCCATGAACATTTCCAAAACACTATTTGAGTACTCCCAATTACACCACTGATTACTACTAAAACACCGCTGAATTCAATCAAAACACCCTTCAACACCTTCAAACACCCTTGAACACCTTCAAAACACTCTTGAACACTTTCAAAAACACCTTTGAACATTTCCAATCAATACTGAAACACTTCCAAAAACACCATTTGAGTACTCCCTATTACACCACTGATTACTACTAAAACACCGCTGAATTCAATCAAAACACCCTTCAACACCTTCAAACACCCTTGAACACACTCAAAACACCCTTCAACACCTTCAAAACACCTTTGATCACCTTCAAAAACACCTTTGAATACATTCAAAACACTCTCATAATCATTTGAACACACTCAAAACACCTTTGAATAACCTCAAAACACCTTCGAACACCTTCAAAACACCCTTGAACACCCTTAATCACCTTCAAAAAAACAACATTTGAACACACTCAAAACACCTTTGAACACCTTTGAACATTTCCAAACAACACTGAAACACTTCCAAAAACACCATTTGAGTACTCCCAAATACACCACTGAATACTAAAACACCACTGAATACACTCAAAACACCACCAAAATCACCATAAACTAAGATCAACACCCACATCCCACAACACCCACAACCCACAATTTTTTCTCGTTTTATCTAATTTCATCAGAAAGTCACAACACCCACACCCCCCATTTTTTTCTCGTTTTAACCCTTTTAGTTCATTAAAGTTAATAAGGGGCCACACTACATCAGAAAAAGTCACAAAAACAACCCACTTATAACGTCTTTTCGGTATCTCTAGTTCGACAACAACACCCACATCCCACATCACCCACATCCCACATCCCCCCCCCACACACACACAGACACACACACACACATCCCTAACCTAGCCTAACCTAACCTAACTTATCCTAACCTAATCTAACCTAACCTAACCTAACTTATCCTAACCTAGCCTAACCTAACCTAACCTTACCTAAATTATCCTAACCTAACCTAACCTAGCCTAACCTAACCTAACTTAACCTAACCGAACCTACCCTAACCTAACCTTACCTAACCTAACCTAGCCTAACCTAACCTAACCTAACTTAACCTAACCCAACCTAACCTAACCTAACCTAGCCTAACCTAACTTAACCTAACCTAACCTAACCTACCCTAACCTAACCTAACCTAACCTATCTTAACCTTACCTAACCTAACCTAGCCGAACCTATCCTAACCTAACCTAAAATATATTGGAACACTTCCAAAATACATTAGAGTACTCCAGAATTACTTTGAACGACTCCATTTTTGGATATTTCCAAATTAGTTTTGAAAACTTTATCGTAAAATCGAACATTATTTTCTTGTTGGTAAAACACACTCAATGGTAGAAATATTTACTCGATTTCCGAATAGAAGCACTGTCCTCGCTCTGAGAGACTCATTGTGGGTCACCCCAACACATGGTGTAATGCGCTTCACACCCAAGGTAGAACATAACACCTGCGTCAACTCAGGACAGACAGGCGCCATGTAATGCGGGTAACATCCAAGGTAGAAAATCATCTCTTTCCAGACCAACTGTCTATCCTAACCTAACCTAACCTAACCTAACCTAATTCCTAACCTAACCTAACCTCACCTAACCGAACCTAACCTAACTCCATCAATCACCTCTATCCTAACCTAACCTAACCTAACCTAACCCAACCTAACTCCATCAAACACCTCTAACCTAACCTAACCTAACCTATCCTAACCTAACCTAACTCCATCAAACACCTCGAATACTACCTAACTTAACCTAACCTAACCTCACCTAACCTACCGAACCTAACCTAACCTAACCCAACCTATCCTAACCCGTCCCAACCTAACCTAACCTAACCTAACCTAACCTAACCTAACCTAACCTAACTTATCCTAACCTAACCTATCCTAACCTAACCTAAACACTGACTAACTTTGAACCAACTCTGAACACCACTGATCTTCTTCAAAAAATGCTCTGCACATCATTTGAACACCTTCAAAAAAAACACCATCAAACACCTCCGAATACTCCCAAAAAAACACTACTGATTACTACCAAATCACCACTGAATACTACCAATCACCGTCAAAATCACCAGAAACTAAGTTTAACATCACCATCTAACATCCTTTTTATAGAAATCCCCTCAAATCACTATAACCAAGAACTCCCTCCCCATTTGGCGCATAAAAAAAAAAAGCATGAACACAAACCTAATACGCAAACACTTAGTACATGATCACCATCAACTGAAAACATATCTTATACACACACATAATATAAGACAATCACCAACTACAATCACCCATGTTCACTTACCTCAAAATCACTAATATCACAGAAAACAATAATTTTTATAAACATTTCACACACACACACACACAAAAAAAAAATCATATTTGACAATATCTAAGCGCACTCACCTCACTACCACCAACACACGATGTCTCACCTCACAGGACCGACGAGGTCACCTCCAGTGACGTCACACTCCCATTGTGTTACTTGGTGGTTGGTAACATCACACCTAACCCCCTTGTTTCAACCTGTTGTACCCTACATTATCTAAGAACACTATATCCAAGACGATTACCAGATTTTATGATCCCCAACACCAAGATCACAGAAAACACACATTTTTATAATTATTCACACAAAAATCACGATCACCAATTCCATATCATGTTTACCGTCATCTATCAACACTAATCACCAAGATCACCAAAAAATCTAAGATCATGCATCTCAAAACTACTATGATCACTGAAAACACTTATTTTTTTAAACATTCGCACAAAAATAAGACATACACAAAAATACCACAACACTTCCACCAACATCTATAACATAACATGAGCACTATAACATATCACTATCACAAAAAAAAAATAATACACAAACACCCACATATTATACATTTCAATTGGAAATTTAAGACATGAGACATACACACCAAATCTAAGACATTCACCTCCAACTAAGACATACACATCACCCTTAAAACTTCCTTCCTTATTCATTCCGCATATCTCCTAGAGCTGTTTTAACCCCGACGGATCCACCACGACGTAGGAGCCAGAGTGTAGTAGGTGGTGTTGGAGTGGTGATGGTTCCTCTGGCTCCTACGTCGTGATGGAACCGTCGGGGTTAAAACAGCTCTAGGAGATATGCGGAATGAATAAGGAAGGAAGTTTTAAGGGTGATGTGTATGTCTTAGTTGGAGGTGAATGTCTTAGATTTGGTGTGTATGTCTCATGTCTTAAATTTCCAATTGAAATGTATAATATGTGGGTGTTTGTGTATTATTTTTTTTTTGTGATAGTGATATGTTATAGTGCTCATGTTATGTTATAGATGTTGGTGGAAGTGTTGTGGTATTTTTGTGTATGTCTTATTTTTGTGCGAATGTTTAAAAAAATAAGTGTTTTCAGTGATCATAGTAGTTTTGAGATGCATGATCTTAGATTTTTTGGTGATCTTGGTGATTAGTGTTGATAGATGACGGTAAACATGATATGGAATTGGTGATCGTGATTTTTGTGTGAATAATTATAAAAATGTGTGTTTTCTGTGATCTTGGTGTTGGGGATCATAAAATCTGGTAATCGTCTTGGATATAGTGTTCTTAGATAATGTAGGGTACAACAGGTTGAAACAAGGGGGTTAGGTGTGATGTTACCAACCACCAAGTAACACAATGGGAGTGTGACGTCACTGGAGGTGACCTCGTCGGTCCTGTGAGGTGAGACATCGTGTGTTGGTGGTAGTGAGGTGAGTGCGCTTAGATATTGTCAAATATGATTTTTTTTTTGTGTGTGTGTGTGTGTGAAATGTTTATAAAAATTATTGTTTTCTGTGATATTAGTGATTTTGAGGTAAGTGAACATGGGTGATTGTAGTTGGTGATTGTCTTATATTATGTGTGTGTATAAGATATGTTTTCAGTTGATGGTGATCATGTACTAAGTGTTTGCGTATTAGGTTTGTGTTCATGCTTTTTTTTTTTATGCGCCAAATGGGGAGGGAGTTCTTGGTTATAGTGATTTGAGGGGATTTCTATAAAAAGGATGTTAGATGGTGATGTTAAACTTAGTTTCTGGTGATTTTGACGGTGATTGGTAGTATTCAGTGGTGATTTGGTAGTAATCAGTAGTGTTTTTTTGGGAGTATTCGGAGGTGTTTGATGGTGTTTTTTTTGAAGGTGTTCAAATGATGTGCAGAGCATTTTTTGAAGAAGATCAGTGGTGTTCAGAGTTGGTTCAAAGTTAGTCAGTGTTTAGGTTAGGTTAGGATAGGTTAGGTTAGGATAAGTTAGGTTAGGTTAGGTTAGGTTAGGTTAGGTTAGGTTAGGTTAGGTTGGGACGGGTTAGGATAGGTTGGGTTAGGTTAGGTTAGGTTCGGTAGGTTAGGTGAGGTTAGGTTAGGTTAAGTTAGGTAGTATTCGAGGTGTTTGATGGAGTTAGGTTAGGTTAGGATAGGTTAGGTTAGGTTAGGTTAGAGGTGTTTGATGGAGTTAGGTTGGGTTAGGTTAGGTTAGGTTAGGTTAGGATAGAGGTGATTGATGGAGTTAGGTTAGGTTCGGTTAGGTGAGGTTAGGTTAGGTTAGGAATTAGGTTAGGTTAGGTTAGGTTAGGTTAGGATAGACAGTTGGTCTGGAAAGAGATGATTTTCTACCTTGGATGTTACCCGCATTACATGGCGCCTGTCTGTCCTGAGTTGACGCAGGTGTTATGTTCTACCTTGGGTGTGAAGCGCATTACACCATGTGTTGGGGTGACCCACAATGAGTCTCTCAGAGCGAGGACAGTGCTTCTATTCGGAAATCGAGTAAATATTTCTACCATTGAGTGTGTTTTACCAACAAGAAAATAATGTTCGATTTTACGATAAAGTTTTCAAAACTAATTTGGAAATATCCAAAAATGGAGTCGTTCAAAGTAATTCTGGAGTACTCTAATGTATTTTGGAAGTGTTCCAATATATTTTAGGTTAGGTTAGGATAGGTTCGGCTAGGTTAGGTTAGGTAAGGTTAAGATAGGTTAGGTTAGGTTAGGTTAGGGTAGGTTAGGTTAGGTTAGGTTAAGTTAGGTTAGGCTAGGTTAGGTTAGGTTAGGTTGGGTTAGGTTAAGTTAGGTTAGGTTAGGTTAGGCTAGGTTAGGTTAGGTAAGGTTAGGTTAGGGTAGGTTCGGTTAGGTTAAGTTAGGTTAGGTTAGGCTAGGTTAGGTTAGGTTAGGATAATTTAGGTAAGGTTAGGTTAGGTTAGGCTAGGTTAGGATAAGTTAGGTTAGGTTAGGTTAGATTAGGTTAGGATAAGTTAGGTTAGGTTAGGCTAGGTTAGGGATGTGTGTGTGTGTGTCTGTGTGTGTGTGTGTGTGGGGGGGGGGGGATGTGGGATGTGGGTGATGTGGGATGTGGGTGTTGTTGTCGAACTAGAGATACCGAAAAGACGTTATAAGTGGGTTGTTTTTGTGACTTTTTCTGATGTAGTGTGGCCCCTTATTAACTTTAATGAACTAAAAGGGTTAAAACGAGAAAAAAATGGGGGGTGTGGGTGTTGTGACTTTCTGATGAAATTAGATAAAACGAGAAAAAATTGTGGGTTGTGGGTGTTGTGGGATGTGGGTGTTGATCTTAGTTTATGGTGATTTTGGTGGTGTTTTGAGTGTATTCAGTGGTGTTTTAGTATTCAGTGGTGTATTTGGGAGTACTCAAATGGTGTTTTTGGAAGTGTTTCAGTGTTGTTTGGAAATGTTCAAAGGTGTTCAAAGGTGTTTTGAGTGTGTTCAAATGTTGTTTTTTTGAAGGTGATTAAGGGTGTTCAAGGGTGTTTTGAAGGTGTTCGAAGGTGTTTTGAGGTTATTCAAAGGTGTTTTGAGTGTGTTCAAATGATTATGAGAGTGTTTTGAATGTATTCAAAGGTGTTTTTGAAGGTGATCAAAGGTGTTTTGAAGGTGTTGAAGGGTGTTTTGAGTGTGTTCAAGGGTGTTTGAAGGTGTTGAAGGGTGTTTTGATTGAATTCAGCGGTGTTTTAGTAGTAATCAGTGGTGTAATAGGGAGTACTCAAATGGTGTTTTTGGAAGTGTTTCAGTATTGATTGGAAATGTTCAAAGGTGTTTTTGAAAGTGTTCAAGAGTGTTTTGAAGGTGTTCAAGGGTGTTTGAAGGTGTTGAAGGGTGTTTTGATTGAATTCAGCGGTGTTTTAGTAGTAATCAGTGGTGTAATTGGGAGTACTCAAATAGTGTTTTGGAAATGTTCATGGGTGTTTTTGAAGGTATTCAAGAGTGTTTTGAAGGTGTTCAAGGGTGTTTGAAGGTGTTGAAGGGTGTTTTGATTGAATTCAGCGGTGTTTTAGTATTCAGTGGTGTAATTGGGAGTACTCAAATAGTGTTTTGGAAGTGTTTCAGTGTTGTTTGGAAATGTTCAAAGGTGTTCAAAGGTGTTTTGAGTGTGTTCAAATGTTGTTTTTTTTGAAGGTGATCAAGGGTGTTCAAGGGTGTTTTGAAGGTGTTCAAAGGTGTTTTGAGGCTATTCAAAGGTGTTTTGAGTGTGTTCAAATGATTATGAGAGTGTTTTGAATGTGTTCAAAAGGTGTTTTTGAAGGTGTTCAAGAGTGTTTTGAAGGTGTTCAAGGGTGTTTGAAGGTGTTGAAGGGTGTTTTGATTGAATTCAGCGGTGTTTTAGTAGTATTCAGTGGTGTAATTGGGAGTACTCAAATTGTTTTTTTTTTGGAAGTGTTTCAGTGTTGATTGGAAATGTTCAATGGTGTTTTTGAAGGTATTCAAGAGTGTTTTGAAGGTGTTCAAGGGTGTTTGAAGGTGTTGAAGGGTGTTTTGAGGTTATTCAAAGGTGTTTTGAGTGTGTTCAAATGATTATGAGAGTGTTTTTTGGAAATGTTCAAAGGTGTTCAAAGGTGTTTTGAAGGTGTTGAAGGGTGTTTTGATTGAATTCATCGGTGTTTTAGTAGTATTCAGTGGTGTAATTGGGAGTACTCAAATAGTGTTTTGGAAATGTTCAAAGGTGTTTTTGAAGGTGTTCAAGAGTGTTTTGAAGGTGTTCAAGGGTGTTTGAAGGTGTTGAAGGGTGTTTTGATTGAATTCAGCGGTGTTTTAGTAGTAATCAGTGGTGTAATTGGGAGTACTCAAATTGTGTTTTTTGGAAGTGTTTCAGTGTTGTTTGGAAATGTTCAAAGGTGTTCAAAGGTGTTTTGAGTGTGTTCAAATGTTGTTTTTTGAAGGTGATCAAGGGTGTTCAAGGGTGTTTTGAAGGTGTTCAAAGGTGTTTTGAGGTTATTCAAAGGTGTTTTGAAGGTGTTCAAGGGTGTTTATGTGAGTATTCAAAGGTGTTTTTTGAAGGTGTACAAATGATTATGAGAGTGTTTTTGGGGGTGTTCAAAGTAAAGTGTTTGAGTTAGTTTTTGTGACTTTTTTTTTTTCTGATGTATTGTGTCCCCTTAATAACTTTAATGAACTAAAAGGGTAAAAACGAGAAAATGCCTAGTCTGGAGACTGAGGGATGAGTTGTAATTTAATGAAAGTGCAGATAAATTAGAGATGTAAAATCTTATTTGGGAGTACTCAAATAGTGTTTTGGAAATGTTCAAAGGTGTTTTGAGTGTGTTCAAATGTTGTTTTTGAAGGTGTTCAAGGGTGTTTTGAAGGTGTTCAAGGGTGTTTTGAAGGTGTTGAAGGGTGTTTTGATTGAATTCAGCGGTGTTTTAGTAGTAATCAGTGGTGTAATTGGGAGTACTCAAATTGTGTTTTTTGGAAGTGTTTCAGTGTTGTTTGGAAATGTTCAAAGGTGTTCAAAGGTGTTTTGAGTGTGTTCAAATGTTGTTTTTTGAAGGTGATCAAGGGTGTTCAAGGGTGTTTTGAAGGCGTTCAAAGGTGTTTTGAGGTTATTCAAAGGTGTTTTGAAGGTGATCAAGGGTGTTTATGTGAGTATTCAAATGATTATGAGAGTGTTTTTGGGGGTGTTCAAAGTAAAGTGTTTGAGTTAGTTTTTGTGACTTTTTTCTGATGTATTGTGTCCCCTTAATAACTTTAATGAACTAAAAAGGGTAAAAACGAGAAAATGCCTAGTCTGGAGACTGAGGGATGAGTTGTAATTTAATGAAAGTGCAGATAAATTAGAGATGTAAAATCTTATTTGGGAGTACTCAAATAGTGTTTTGGAAATGTTCAAAGGTGTTTTGAGTGTGTTCAAATGTTGTTTTTGAAGGTGTTCAAGGGTGTTTTGAAGGTGTTCAAGGGTGTTTTGAAGGTGTTCAAAGGTGTTTTGAGGTTATTCAAAGGTGTTTTGAGTGTGTTCAAATGATTATGAGAGTGCTTTGAAGGTGTTTTGAAGGTGTTCAAGGGTGTTTATGTGAGTATTCAAAGGTGTTTTTTGAAGGTGTACAAATGATTATGAGAGTACTTATGAAGGTGTTCAAATGATGTGCAAGAGTATTTATGAAGGTGTTCTGGGAGTATTCAGAGGTGATTTGGGGGTGTTCGAATGATGTTTTTTGGAGTATTTCAGTGTTGTTTGGAAATGTATAAAGGTATTTTTTGTGAGTATTCAAATGATTTATGAGAGTGTTTTGAAGATGTTCAAAGTAAAAGTGCGTATTTAACTTCGTAATATGTAAAATTGTGAGTAGTGAATTTAACGAAAGTGGATGTAAGCGATGTGGTGACTTTCTGATGCATGTGCCCCCTTATTAACTTTAATGAACTAAAAGGGTTAAAACGAGAAAAATTGGGGGTTATGAGTGAAAATTGTGAGGTGTTGGTTGGAGTGTGAGGGTTTGGGAGGGTGGGTAAAAGGGTAGACAAGATTCAACCTGTGTGCGCGGTCATCACGTGACGTCACTACTATGTTCCCTTATTATCTTGAATGAACTAAAAGGACCGACCTGATTCAACCTGTGTGCGCGTGACGTCACTGACCGCCGAGTAAACGCTTTTTTTAGTTCATTTTAACTTAATGAGAGGAAACTTTTAGTTCATTTGACTTAATGAGCGGAAACTTTTAGTTCATTTTAAAATAATAAGGGGAAACTTTTAGTTCATTTGACTTAATGAGAGGAAACTTTTAGACCTGTAGTAAGCATGCCCCCATAGGAGGAGTTCATTTGAATGCTTACCCCCAGAGGGGGGATTCCAAAAACTTTGATCCGAGGAATTTCGAAAACCCCATAGGAGGGAATCCAAAAACTTGGTATTATCGAGAAAAATTTGAGGTTGGGGGGTGGGTGAAAGTGGGAGGGGTAATCCAAAAATTTGATCCAAGGAGATGGAGAATTTCGAAAACCCATAGGGAGGATCCAAAAAAAACTCGATCCGAGGAGATGGAGTCTTGGTATTGTCGAGAAATTTGAGGTGGGAGTGAAAGTGGGAGGGGGATCCGAGGAAGTGGAGACTTTCGAAAAACCCCATAGGGGGGAATCCAAAAACCTTGATCCGAGGAGATGGAGAGCATAAGAAAATGAAATTCAAAAAAATTCGAAAAAAATCAGAAAAAAATTCGAGGCGCGGGGGCGATCCGGACGACGCTGCAGAAGGCGCAGCAGAAGGCGCGGGCGCGGGCGGGCGCGCGGGCGGGGCGGGGCGCGCGGGCGGGCGCGCGGGCGGGCGCGCGGGCGCGGGGCGCGCGGGGGGGGGGGTCGCGAAGGGGGGGGGGCGAAGGGGGGGGGGGGGGGGGTCGTGGGCGGGGGTATTGGTTGGGGGGGGGGGGGTCAAGGGTGAGGTAGTCTCGAGGGCGAGGTCATGGTCAAAACCGGAAGTAACACCTAGGTGTGAAAAGGTGAGCCTCCAGCCGCTGGTCCTAGACCGGAAGGGACCTCCCTGTAGAAGGCCTAAACCGGAAGGGACCTCCCTGTAGAAGGCCCTAAACCGGAAGGGACCTCCCTGTAGAAGGCCCTAAACCGGAAGGGACCCCCCTGTAGAAATTATGACTACTTATATATATATATATGTATGTATATATATGTATGTATATACATACATATATATATACATACATATATATATATATATATATATATATATATATATATGTGTGTGTGTGTGTGTGTGTGTGTGTGTGTGTGTACTAACCTAATTGTACTCACCTAATTGTGGTTGCAGGGGTCGAGACTCAGCTCCTGGCCCCGCCTCTTCACTGATCGCTACTGGATCCTCTCTCTCTCTGCTTCCTGAGCTTTGACATACCTCTTCTTAAAACTATGTATGGTTCCTGCCTCCACTACTTCACTGGCTAGGCTATTCCACTTGCTGACAACTCTATGACTGAAGAAATACTTCCTAACGTCCCTGTGACTCGTCTGAGTCTTCAGCTTCCAGTTGTGACCCCTTGTCCCTGTGTCCCCTCTCTGGAACATCCTATCTCTGTCCACCTTGTCTATTCCCCGCAGTATCTTGTATGTCGTTATCATGTCTCCCCTGACCCTTCTGTCCTCCAGTGTCGTCAGTCCGTCAGTGTGTGTGTGTGTGTGTGTGTGTGTGTGTGTGTGTGTGTGTGTGTGTGTGTGTGTGTGTGTGTGTGTGTGTGTGTGTACTCACCTAGTTGTACTCACCTAGTTGAGGTTGCGGGGGTCGAGTCCGAGCTCCTGGCCCCGCCTCTTCACTGATCGCTACTAGGTCACTCTCCCTGAGCCGTGAGCTTTATCATACCTCTGCTTAAAGCTATGTATGGATCCTGCCTCCACTACATCGCTTCCCAAACTATTACACTTACTGACTACTCTGTGGCTGAAGAAATACTTCCTAACATCCCTGTGATTCATCTGTGTCTTCAGCTTCCAACTGTGTCCCCTTGTTACTGTGTCCAATCTCTGGAACATCCTGTCTTTGTCCACCTTGTCAATTCCTCTCAGTATTTTGTATGTCGTTATCATGTCCCCCCTATCTCTCCTGTCCTCCAGTGTCGTCAGGTTGATTTCCCTTAACCTCTCCTCGTAGGACATACCTCTTAGCTCTGGGACTAGTCTTGTTGCAAACCTTTGCACTTTCTCTAGTTTCTTCACGTGCTTGGCTAGGTGTGGGCTCCAAACTTTTGCCGCATACTCCAATATGGGCCTAACATACACGGTGTACAGGGTCCTGAATGATTCCTTATTAAGATGTCGGAATGCTGTTCTGAGGTTTGCTAGGCGCCCATATGCTGCAGCAGTTATTTGGTTGATGTGCGCTTCAGGAGATGTGCCTGGTGTTATACTCACCCCAAGATCTTTTTCCTTGAGTGAGGTTTGTAGTCTCTGACCCCCTAGACTGTACTCCGTCTGCGGCCTTCTTTGCCCTTCCCCAATCTTCATGACTTTGCACTTGGTGGGATTGAACTCCAGGAGCCAATTGCTGGACCAGGTCTGCAGCCTGTCCAGATCCCTTTGTAGTTCTGCCTGGTCTTCGATCGAGTGAATTCTTCTCATCAACTTCACGTCATCTGCAAACAGGGACACCTCAGAGTCTATTCCTTCCGTCATGTTCACAAATACCAGAAACAGCACTGGTCCTAGGACTGACCCCTGCGGGACCCCGCTGGTCACAGGTGCCCACTCTGACACCTCGCCACGTACCATGACTCGCTGCTGTCTTCCTGACAAGTATTCCCTGATCCATTGTAGTGCCTTCCCTGTTATCCCTGCTTGGTCCTCCAGATTTTGCACCAATCTCTTGTGTGTGTGTGTGTGTGTGTGTGTGTGTGTGTGTGTGTACATATCTAGTGAAATATCTAGTGAAGAACAGGTCTCATATAGCCTTTTTAGTGATCCTAATTTAGACGATGGGTTTTAAACTCAATTAGACAATTTAGAGGCTATTGCATCTATCATAATTTATACCTGGAAAATCCTAGAGGGACTCGTCCCAAATCTGCTCACAGGAATCGCTCCCTACGAGAAATAGAGGCTCGGCAGACGGTACGAAATATCCCCCAAGACTTTGCAGCAGCTTCCTCTCATACATAAGAGGTCATTAACAACAGACTCCTGGTTGTCTTCACGAAGGACCTGGTAAGTTCCTGAAGTCAGTTGCTGACCAGCAGGAATGTGATTCATACGTTGGACTGTGTGTGGCCAAAAGTTACAGCCTGTCGTTCAGCCTTTGGTACATCAGGAGGCCTAGTCTGGTACCGGACCGAGGGGGCGTTGATCCCCGAAACATCCTTCAGTTACCCTTCAGAGGGGGCACACTGAGCTAGCCACTGCCATCTGCACTATGGAGATGGAGTGCTCGGTAAACTAGCCACTACCATCTGTAGGTGCTGTAGGTGGTGATGGAGCTAGTGGTGCAGGAGGCGCTGTACTTGGTGTGTAGGTGGCACCGTACCTGGCACTGTAGGTGGTGGGGAGGGTAGTGTAGGTGGCAGAAATGGACCTTCCCCTCCCTTCCCCCTCTCGCCGCTAAACACCCCAGACTTAGCCAATGGCGAATACCTGGATTAAATCCCTTGGCAAGGTCAATTCTGCTCCCTATTGGGACGTCCCAGGAGGGAGCACCTGAGGAACTAAGGGACCCACAGCTTGATCCTGAGTTATGGTAGTGGGGGGGGTCGTGGTAGTAGGGGGTTGTGGTAGTGGAGGTAGAAATACCTAGAGGTCAGAGGTAGATACGTTGAGGCCAGCTAGCTATCTTGAGGTTCCCAGGTCCAGGACCGGGTCGCGGGAGCCGTGACCTGGTCCAGGACCGTGCCGCGGGAGCGGTTACCTCCGAAAACGAATACAGGTAACTATGAGTAACCATCTAGTTACCTCGACGTCAGACAGGTTGTTACCTTGATGCCAGGTAGGTGGCTACCTGGAGGCCAGGCAGGTGGTTACCTCGAGGCCAGGCAGGTGGCTACCTCCAGACCAAGCAGGTGGCAACCTCGAGGTCAAGTAGGTGGCTACCTCGAGGCCAGCTAGCAGCTGCCTCGAGGCCAGCTAGCAGCTACCTCGAGGCCAGGTCCTGTGTGTGTGTACCTCACAATGTTGGAGTGTGAGTCAGAGGTGGGGGAAACTTGACCGGAATGTTGACACCAAGTGTATGGTGGGGGGATGAGTGCCCCCTCTCCCCCACCCACCTCTGTGATAACCCCCTCCACTACCACCTCCACCACAAACCCCCACACCACCACCACCAACCTACCACTACCACCTCCACCACCAAAAAACCCCACTACCACCTCCATCACCACCACATCACCACCACTACATCTACCACCACCACCACCACCACTACATCTACCACCACCAACACCACATCTACCACTACTACCCACAAGTATCCCTGAAGCCAAACTGGGCAGTGGAGAGGGCATGTGGGCGGCAGGGCTAGTGAAAGTGGGTGTGGGCAGGCGGGCGGTGTCACCTGGGTGCCTGAGGGCGGGGCGGCACCTAGTTAGGTGTAGTGGTGCAGGTGAGTGTGTGGGCAGCCACCACCCTCATACCCTGGCCTCCACCCTCCATTCCTCTCTTTCTCTCTCTGCTGGGCTCTGCTGCATTCTGCTCTCTTCTAGTCTGCTCTGCTCTCCTATAGTGTTGTCTGCTGGGCTGTAGTGGCTTCTGCTGGTCTGTGTTCTTATACGGTGGAATGTACTTGCCTCTGCTTGTCTGTGCTCTTTTTATGGGCTCTCGTGGCCTCTGTTCTCATCTCCTGTGTTGCGTGGTCTGCCTTGTAGTTTTGTGACCTAATTTATCTTGACTCATGGTTCACTATTCTCTAGCCTCTTGACGTGCAGTATTTACTTTCTTACGTCGCATCACACGCATCAGCTGACGACCTCTCATTGCTGTGTTACCTGCTGTGTTACCTGTTGTGTTATCTGTTGTGTTATGTTCTCTCTTATGGCGTCTTAGAAGCATGCAGCAGCAGCAGCAGCAGCAGCAGCAGCTGTCTTCTGTTTTGGCGAGGACCTGCTGTTCTTCGGTGGCTTGTGAAAACCTACTGGTCTACTGTTGAGTAGAAATCTGTTGATTTGTGTGTCGTGGGGACCACTTGTATTTGTGTGATTTGTGTGAACGGGGGAACAACTGGGCGGCTGGGGAGGTGATGTGGCTCAAATATATATAAGGGGAGATAGGAAGGGAGACAGGCAGGGATACAGGCAGGGAGACAGGCAGGGAGACAGGCAGGGAGACAGGCAGGGATACAAGCAGGGAGACAGGCAGGGAGACAGGCAGGGAGACAGGCAGGGAGACAGGCAGGGAGACAGGCAGGGAGACAGGCAGGGAGACAGGCAGGGAGACAGGCAGGGAGACAGGCAGGGAGACAGGCAGGGAGACAGAATCTTTGAGGTGATAGTCGGGATGTGAATACTGGAACTCTTGGAGAGAAAGGGACCAGTCACCACCTCTCAAGGCTGAGGGACTGATCACCTCATCTTTTGTACATGTTTCTACATTCTTCATATTATGTCCTTGTATTGATAAAGCCACTGGCTAAAAGTCTACCCAGATGTAGCACATGTGTCTAAGTCTTCATCTTGTCGGTATTATATACTATTCACTTTCGACTGAAGAAACGTGCCGTGCAGGCGAAACATCTCGTCAATAAACACACCTAAGTGGTGTGCATGTCAGTATTGCTTATCGTTTATGTCATAGAAGAGATTCATTACTGGATACCAAAATTTTTTTCATACCTGGCAGTTTCTGCCTCGTTAAACAGCTTCAGTCCGTCGACTCCACGTTCTTAAATTGTATGTAAACCTTTGATATAAGATCATAAGGCTGGAGGAACACTTCAGAAGGCCTACTGGCCCATACTAGCCAGGTCCTTCCTTTATAGGAATATAGGATGTAGCATAGCACCGGTTGTTTCACTGCGTCGTAGACGAGTGAGACAATCTCACAAGTAGCGTCAGTGAAACGAGAAATTTGGATAGTTTTAAAACTAGACTGAGTGAGTGTGAGTTAAACTTGCCCAGCATGGGCCAGTAGGCCTACTAAAGTGTTCATCCATTCTTATATTTTCGTGAAACCATGTCAATAGACTGATCCTATATCTGAAAAAAAGCAAACAGGAGGAAAATGAAAAATAACGATTCACCATATGAAAGAACGGCTTTAGAACAAAATAGAGAGCCTCGTGAGGCAAGAGGTAACGAGCGAGGTCCCCCAAGGATTAGTGTTAGACTTACACTGTATTTCAGAGACGAGTAAAAGTTCTACCAGAAGTGGAAGGGCATTAACTCGGGCATTTCATTCCCTGCAGTTGCTCTAGTGAAAATTGAAAGGAATCTGAACGGCTGTGCGGAGGGACAGAATACATGAAGATGCGGACGGTACAGGAGTGTTCGAACAGGGAGTTGCTGAGGCTAACCTACACTAAATAATAATAATAATAATAATAATAATAATAATAATAATAATAATAATAATAATAATAATAATAATAATAATAATAATAATAATAATAATAATAATAATAATATTATTATCTTTATTTCTTCAAGTACACGTACAAGGTATACAGACCATAGTTGACATCAGTGACATAGAAAGCCGCTTGTTATGCAGAGCATTTCGGGCAAATTAGGTCAATTTTGTCCCAGGATGCGACCCACACTAGTCGACTAACACCCAGGTACCTATTTTACTGATAGGCGAATTGAAGGTACCTATTTATTTCTTAAGATATAAGATGCTGGTTTATTTTAAAACCACCTTTAAGGGTGGCTTATAGGGCAGTGTATATGACTTACAGGGCAGTGTATATGACTTACAGGGCAGTGTATATGACTTACAGGGCAGTGTATATGACTTACAGGGCAGTGTATATGACTTACAGGGCAGTGTATATGACTTTTAGAGCAGTGTATATGACTTTTAGGGCAGTGTAGAAGTTGAAACAATTGAATCTATCGACCTAAGAGGTGAGAAGAATCAGGAAGGCCATGACGTCGATCACAGAAGAACCAGGAAGGACATGACGTCGATCACAGAAGAACCAGGAAGGACATGACGTCGATCACAGAAGAACCAGGAAGGACATGACGTCGATCACAGAAGAACCAGGAAGGACATGACGTCGATCACAGAAGAACCAGGAAGGACATGACGTCGATCACAGAAGAACCAGGAAGGACATGACGTCGATCACAGAAGAACCAGGAAGGACATAACGTCGATCACAGAAGAACCAGGAAGGACGTTAACACTACGTGCATGGCGCCTGAATAAATAACTTACTGCTATTATTTAACAAAGCTGAATGCGACAGTAGTGAGCTACTACCCTGTTCTATATATTACACAGTAGGAACACAAGATAGCAGTGTTTACCCTCTGCCACACTCCATCACTCAGGATGACGGGTGTCGAAATGTGTCAGCCTGAGCTGGCAGATATCGTCAAGCTTCCCAATGGCGATCCATCAACTACAGCAGCTTCTCAGGTTGCCTTCCAGCAGAGCTGGAGTTACTACCACTTGGGAATTACCATCTTCCAGGAGGTCCTTTCCCATGTACAGGAGACTTTTTTTTTTTTTTTTACGAAGATACCCCCATCCCAAACTGGAAGCAAGAGAAATTATAAACAGACAGAGGAAAGAGAGGAAGGAGAGAGACATTTGGAAGACAATCTACATATATACATACGAGTATATACATAAGCAGACAAGAATATATAATTGTCCTAGCCTCGTCATTTTTGTGTTATTTACACTATGTGCTGCTCCTTTATTCTGTACGATAGTTACGTACGTACATTGATTAGTATGCGAGTATACATAATTTCACATGCGTGTCTACATATCCATAATGTATACAGTACTGCCTATGTACTGGTTTATGTGAGGGGATATTTCTGATCAGAGAGAGAGAGAGAGAGGGAGAGAGAGAGAGAGAGAGAATGGGCAGGGGGCGGTGTCCATTCTTGGGATGGAGTTGAGGGGGGTGAGAGGGGGTACGTCCACTGTATCACCCCCCTCCCCATCCCTAACCACCCAATATCAACCCCCCACCAACACCGCCCCATTTCATCTACCCCCTTCAGCATTACTCCCTCCCCCAGCCCCACGGAGCTAAAAACGCCCCAGCTCGGTGTAGGGTGACACGAGGTCCCCCACCATCCCCACATCACCCCCACACCCCCACCCATATCCCAAATTACATATAAGTATATGAACGTTATATGTTAGTTTAAAACATATTATCTTACAGTTGTGTGCGTGTGTGTGTGTGGGGGAATGTGTGTTTGTGTGTGTGTGTGTGGGGGGGGGGTAATGTGTGTTTGTGTGTGTGTGTGTGTGTGTGTGTGTGTGTGTGTGTGTGTGTGTGTGTGTGTGTGTGTGTGTGTGTGTGTGTGTGTGTGTGTGTGTGTGTGTTTCTGTGTGTGTGTGTGTCTGTGTGTGTGTGCCTGTGTTTGTGTGTGTGTCTGTGTATGTGTGTGTGTCTGTGTCTGTCTGTGTCTGTGTGTGTGTCTGTCTGTGTCTGTGTTTGTGTCTGTCTGTGTCTGTGTGTGTGTCTGTCTGTGTGTCTGTGTCTGTGTCTGTCTGTGTCTGTGTGTGTGTCTGTCTGCGTCTGTGTGTGTGTCTGTCTGTGTCTGTCTGTGTCTGTGTGTGTGTCTGTCTTTCTAGTAGTCAGTCTCTTTAATTTCCCAGTACAAAGTCGCCAGTCTTAAATCAGTAGTGTCCTCTCTCTCTCTCTCTCTCTCTCTCTCTCTCTCTCTCTCTCTCTCTCTCTCTCTCTCTCTCTCTCTCTCTCTCTCTCTCTCTCTCCTTATCTAACATCCCTCAGGAAATACTGCTTGTTGTGATAACAAATTGATAGTGTCGAAGCAGTGGTACTCTTCTTGTAGCGTCTTGCCGAGTGGATATGAACAGCAGCAGCAGCAGCAGCAGCAGCAGCAGCAGCAGCAGCAGCAGCAGCAGCAGCAGCAGCAGCAGCGGTGACCTTCTCGAGGTAGACATTCATGTGTCAGGTGTGGAAAATTGAGGGAGGGCGTGGACCATCATGGGAGGCGTCCTGAACCAGGGGAATACAGAGGTGTCCCAGCAACTCTCAGGAATCACACACACACACACACTTAGACAGCGTTTTGCTCTGTTCAGAGCTTTGTGATGTTTCGCGAAACATGACTTGAAAAAGCTCTACACAGAGTGATATATGACTTAATAAAGCTCTGCACTGAGTGAAATAACTTGATAAAGCTCTATACAGAATGAGAATTGACCTGAAGCTTTATAAAGTCGCATATCTATTCACACACGTCATAATAGGTCATATAGGTCACCCATTGTTCATGCGAGTACAAGGTGTCCACACATGTTTAAATGACAGATGCGTTTTAATGACACAGGTGTCTTAATGGCACATTGTTTACGTTCTTCGTTCTCCCTCGACTTTGGCTCGTTTTTCTGACCCTCCAACCTTGTCATTTATGGCACTCCCTGGCTCGTCCACAGGCACTTCTAAGATTATTGCAACAGGTGTCAGGCTTAGGACGAAGTTATGGAGAGAGAGAGAGAGAAAGAGAGAGAGAGAGAGATAGATTCTTCTCTCTTAACGTTACCTGGGAGTACAAATGCTATTGTTT
This sequence comes from Cherax quadricarinatus, assembly GCF_038502225.1. NCBI lineage: Eukaryota > Metazoa > Arthropoda > Malacostraca > Decapoda > Parastacidae > Cherax > Cherax quadricarinatus. The sequence goes on along the minus strand of NC_091324.1, from coordinate 25,390,939 downwards.
GTCTAGTGAAACACTCCCTTAACTAATAGTTCCTGCTGTGCTGCCTGCTGGTCAGGGCAAGGCTGTGTGCTTCAGGGCTCCAGCTATGTTACCTGCTGGTCAGGGCTCCAGCTCTGCCCTTCAGGGCACCTACTATGCTTCTGGTCAGGGTGAGACTGTGTTTCATGCCCACCTGTGCTGTTTACTGGAAAAGCCCCAAGTTTCCGTGGCTACACTGATATCTGTACTGCTGGTGAGACTGGCGTTCACGACAAGGGAATAAAATTTATCCCGTGGTGTCCTATCCTCTGTTAAGGAAAACAAGAGTGCTGGTACTCCACTAGGAGCTTTGCGTTACGTACTGTGGTGGTGTACGCTAAGGCACCACGAGTGCTCTGTTGCTGTAGTAATGAGCCAGATTTGAATGAATATATATATATATATATATATATATATATATATATATATATATATATATATATATATATATATATATATATATATATATATATATATATATATATATATATATATATATATTTAACATATGTGGTCTGGGGTGATGGCTATTATTCTACAGGAGACGTTTAATAACTCGGAGAATCTTAAAAATGTCTGAAAAAAAAGCAGGAGAGCAGCTTGGCACCTCACCTGACTACTTACTGCCACCTCACCTGAGTGCCTATTGGCACCCAGTACTGCCACCTCACCTAAGTGTCTACTGGCACTCAGTACTGGAGCCTCACCTGAGTGCTATAAACACAGGGTGAGTGTCATAGACAATTCCACATGTAAACAAGACAGAAAGTAATATTAGTACTGTTTATTATTATTATTATTATTATTATTATTATTATTATTATTATTATTATTATTATTATTATTATTATTATTATTATTATTTGTAGTAGTAGTAGTATTACACTATTATCATCGTCATTATTATTGTATTATCAACATTATTATTGTTATTATTAATATTATTAGTATTAGTAATACCATTATTAATTTCCAACTAGGAAAAAGTATAGCCTCTAAAGAAGACTGGCCACGGAGAGTGATCAGACAAGGTTAGCATTGTGATTTGAGATGTGGAGAGAATGTTGAGAGTGGTGGCGAGAGGTCGGCACAGCGGCTGGGGATGTGAAAGGTGAGTTTCAACGTAGATTTTAGATTAGGTTTTGCCACCGAAGTGGCTAGTTTATTGTGCACCTCATATCCATCCTGTGGACGGTAGCGCGAGAGCATATGGATACACAAAACGCCTAGGAACTAGACCCCCCTCCAAAATCGTTTAGGAAATTTGATTAATATATTTCGTATCTTATTTTCAGCGTAGACAAGTGCAAAGTAACGCATTTTTTAATATAGCTGTCTCGAAACGTGAATACAAAATGTTTGGTCAGCAAACTTACCGAGAAAAGTGTTGAAAAAAAACTTTTTACTGAACATGAGCAATGATCTTTAAATTACCAGACACGGTCTAACCGCGAGCAGGAAAGGTTGACGGGATGCAAGGTTCCAGAGTTAGCAACGTCGTACACAAAACACCAGACAGATATCGTTCTGACTCTGTGATGTACTTGCTAGACTACGTCTTGGACACCCCGTACAGTTTCTGTCTACAGGTTTTATAAAGGACTAGGATGTATTAGGGAAGGTACAGAGAAATGCTACACGCTCGTACCATCGCTGGAGAGGGTACAGAGAAGAGCTACCAACCTGGAGTTTACCTGGAGAGGGTTCCGGAGGTCATTTAGGTGCTTGTCCAGTGCCTTCTTGAAGACAGCCAGGGGTCTATTGGTAATCCCCCTTATGATTGCTATGAGGCAGTTGAACAGTCTTGGGCTCCGGACACTTATTGTGTTGTCTCTCAGTATACTCGTGTCGCCCCTGCTTTTCATCGGGGGAATGTTGCATCTCTTGCCGAGTCATTTGCTTTCATATGGAGTGATTTTCGTGTGCAGGTTTGGTACCAATCCCTCCAGGACCTTCCAAGTGTATATTATCATGTATCTCTCTCGCCTGCGTTCGAAGGAATACAGATCAAGGACCCTCAACCGTTCCCAGTAGTTTAGGTGCCTTATCGCACTTATGCGTCTTCAATGTCGCCAGCCTTGAAGGGCACCGTTAGTGTACAGTAGTATTCCAGCCTAGAGAGCACAAGCGATTTGAAGAGGATCATCATGGGCTTGGCGTCCCTAGTTTTGAAGGTTCTCATTATCCATCCTATCATTTTCCTAGCAGATGAGGTAAATACATTGTTACGGTCTTTGAAGGTGAGATCCTCTGACATTATCACTCCCAGGTCCTTCACATTACTTTTCCGCTCTATTGTATGGTTAGAATTTGTGGTATACCCTGACACATTTTTAATTTCTTCAAGTTTTCCTTATCTGAGTAGTAGAAATTTCTCCTGGTTGAACTTCATATTGTTTTGAGTGGCCCATTCGAAGATTTGGTTGATGTCCTCTTGGAGTCTCGCAGTGTCTTCGATGGAGGTCACTGCCATGGTGATCCTGATGTCATCCGCGAAGGAAGACACGGAGCTATGGCTTACATCTCTGTCCATGTCAGAAATGAGGATGAGGAATAGAATGGGAGCGAGTACTGTGCCTTGTGGAACAGAGCTTTGAAGATATTGAATAACTTCGACACACTCACATATAAAGAATTATTTGAAGTGAGTAACTCGATACATTGGAATGAAACTGCGAGGCAGAGGATGCAACACTAATGTATGCATCATATCAGTGCAGGTGACACTATATGCCACCTGCAGTGATGCCAGGTGGTACTGTACGCCATCTGCAGCGATGCCAGGTGGCAGTGTACGTCACCTGCAGTGATGCCAGGTGACAGGTGGCAATGTACGCCATCCGCTGTGATACCAGGTGGCACTATACGTCACCTGCAGTGATGCCAGGTGGCACTGTATGCCACCTGCAGTGATGATAGGTGGCAGGCGGCACTTTACGCCACCTTCAGTGATGCCAGGTGGCAGGTGGCGCTGTATACCACCTGCAGTGATGCCAGGTGGCAGGTGGCACTGTACGCCACCTGCAGTGATGGCAGGTGGCACTCTCTGCCGCTGTCTATCATCCTCACCACTCTCCTAGCTACCATTTCTTAACCATCTCCTCCCACTCTTTATTCTCTACTCCCTCTTCCTTTCCCATCCCCACTTACCTCTCCCTATCCACCCTTCAACTCCACCTCTCCATTTTTCTTCCTACTTACTCTCCCTCCTTTCTGATTACTCTCTTTTTCCCTCTGTCTTTCTCTTCTCCCTCTTCATTACGGTTTCTCTCCCTCCCATCTCCATCCACAACCCACAGCCTCTCAGGCTGGCCCCTGCTTGCTGGACTCCGCCCATAGCGTGGGCGTGGGCGTGCCCAGTCATGGGAAGGGTGGTGAACTCTATTTAGGCATCCTGGTCACCTGGTCTAGGTGATAGGTGGCAGCCTAGTCCAGGTGCTAGGTGTAAGCAGGTGTGTGTGTGTGTGTGTGTGTGTGTGTGTGTGTGTGTGTGTGTGTGTGTGTGTGTTTATGTGTGTGTGTGTGTGTAGCCTTACAAAGTGTTGAGGGTATGTGGGCGTGGGTCAAGACCCACGGGGGTGGGCGTGGGTTAAGACCCACGGGGTGGGCGTGGGTTAAGACCCACGGGGTGGGCGTGGGTTAAGACCCACGGGATGGGCGTGGGTTAAGACCCACGGGGTGGGCGTGGGTTAAGACCCACGGGGTGGGCGTGTGTTAAGACCCTCGGGTTGGGCGTGGGTTAAGACCCACGGGGTGGGCGTGGGTTAAGACCCACTGGGTGGGCGTGGGTTAAGACGCACGGGGTGGGGGTGGGTTAAGACGCACGGTGTGGGCGTGGGTTAAGACCCACGGGGTGGGCGTGGGTTAAGACCCACGGGGTGGGCGTGGGTTAAGACCCACGGGGTGGGCGTGGGTTAAGACCCACGGGGTGGGCGTGGGTTAAGACCCACGGGGTGGGCGTGTGTTAAGACCCACGGGGTGGGCGTGTGTTAAGACCCACGGGGTGGGCGTGGGTTAAGACCCACGGGGTTGGCGTGGGTTAAGACCCACGGGGTGGGAGTGGGTTAAGACGATCGGGGTGGGCGTGGGTTAAGACCCACGGGGTGGGCGTGGGTTAAGACCCACGGGGTGGGCGTGGGTTAAGACCCACGGGATGGGCGTGGGTTAAGACCCACGGGGTGGGCGTGGATTAAGACCCACGGGTTGGGCGTGGGTTAAGACCCACGGGGTGGGCGTGCGTTAAGACCCACGGGATGGGCGTCGGTTAAGACCCACGGGGTGGGAGTGGGTTAAGACCCACGGGGTGGGAGTGGGTTAAGACCCACGGGGTGGGCGTGGGTTAAGACCCACGGGATGGGCGTGGGTTAAGACCCACAGGGTGGGAGTGGGTTAAGACCCACGGGGTGGGCGTGGGTTAAGACCCACGGAGTGGGAGTGGGTTAAGACCCACGGGGTGGGCGTGGGTTAAGACCCACGGGATGGGCGTGGGTTAATACCCACGGGGTGGGCGTGGGTTAAGACCCACGGGGTGAGCGTGGGTTAAGACCCACGGGGTGGGCGTGGGTTAAGACCCACGGGGGGGGCGTGGGTTAAGACCCACTGGGTGGGCGTGGGTTAAGACCCACGGGGTGAGCGTGGGTTAAGACCCACGGGGTGGGCGTGGGTTAAGAAGACCACGGGGTGGGCGTGGGTTAAGACCCACGGGGTGGGCGTGGGTTAAGACCCACGGGGTAGGCGTGGGTTAAGACCCACGGGATGGGCGTGGGTTAAGACTCACGGGGTGGGCGTGGATTAAGACCCACGGGATGGGCGTGGGTTAAGACCCACGGGGTGGGCGTGGGTTAAGACCCACGGGATGGGCGTGAGTTAAGACCCACGGGGTGGGAGTGGGTTAAGACCCACGGGGTGGGAGTGGGTTAAGACCCACGGGGTGGGCGGGGGTTAAGACCCACGGGTTGGGCGTGGGTTAAGACCCACGGGGTGGGAGTGGGTTAAGACCCACGGGGTGGGCGTGGGTTAAGACCCACAAGGTGGGAGTGGGTTAAGACCCACGGGGTGGGCGTGGGTTAAGACCCACGGGGTGGGCGTGGGTTAAGACCCACGGGGTGGGCGTGGGTTAAGACCCACGAGGTGGGCGTGAGTTAAGACCCACGGGGTGAGCGTGGGTTAAGACCCACGGGGTGGGCGAGGGTTAAGACCCACGGGATGGGCGTGGGTTAAGACCCACGGGGTGGGCGTGGGTTAAGACCCACGGGGTGGGCGAGGGTTAAGACCCACGGGGTGGGCGAGGGTTAAGACCCACGGGGTGGGCGTGGGTTAAGACCCACGGGGTGGGCGAGGGTTAAGACCCACGGGGTGGGCGTGGGTTAAGACCCACGGGGTGGGCGTTGGTTAAGACCCACGGGATGGGCGTGGGTTAAGACCCACGGGGTGGGCGTGGGTTAAGACCCACGGGGTGGGCGAGGGTTAAGACCCACGGGGTGGGCGTGGGTTAAGACCCACGGGGTGGGCGAGGGTTAAGACCCACGGGATGGGCGTGGGTTAAGACCCACGGGGTGGGAGTGGGTTAAGACCCACGGGGTGGGCGTGGGTTAAGACCCACGGGGTGGGCGAGGGTTAAGACCCACGGGGTGGGCGAGGGTTAAGACCCACGGGGTGGGCGAGGGTTAAGACCCACGGGGTGAGCGTGGGTTAAGACCCACGGGGTGGGCGTGGGTTAAGACCCACGGGGTGGGCGTGGGTTAAGACCCACGGGGTGGGCGTGGGTTAAGACCCACGGGGTGGGCGTGGGTTAAGACCCACGGGGTGGGCGTGGGTTAAGACCCACGGGGTGGACGTGGGTTAAGACCCACGGGGTGGGCGTGGGTTAAGACCCACGGGGTGGGCGTGGGTTAAGACCCACGGGGTGGGCGTGGGTTAAGACCCACGGGGTGGGCGTGGGTTAAGACCCACGGGGTGGGCGTGGGTTAAGACCCACGGGGTAGGCGTGGGTTAAGACCCACGGGATGGGCGTGGGTTAAGACTCACGGGGTGGGCGTGGATTAAGACCCACGGGATGGGCGTGGGTTAAGACCCACGGGGTGGGCGTGGGTTAAGACCCACGGGATGGGCGTGAGTTAAGACCCACGGGGTGGGAGTGGGTTAAGACCCACGGGGTGGGAGTGGGTTAAGACCCACGGGGTGGGCGTGGGTTAAGACCCACGGGATGGGCGTGGGTTAAGACCCACGGGGTGGGAGTGGGTTAAGACCCACGGGGTGGGCGTGGGTTAAGACCCACAAGGTGGGAGTGGGTTAAGACCCACGGGGTGGGCGTGGGTTAAGACCCACGGGGTGGGCATGGGTTAAGACCCACGGGATGGGCGTGGGTTAAGACCCACGAGGTGGGCGTGAGTTAAGACCCACGGGGTGAGCGTGGGTTAAGACCCACGGGGTGGGCGTGGGTTAAGACCCACGGGATGGGCGTGGGTTAAGACCCACGGGGTGGGCGAGGGTTAAGACCCACGGGGTGAGCGAGGGTTAAGACCCACGGGGTGGGCGAGGGTTAAGACCCACGGGGTGGGCGTGGGTTAAGACCCACGGGGTGGGCGAGGGTTAAGACCCACGGGGTGGGCGTGGGTTAAGACCCACGGGGTGGGCGAGGGTTAAGACCCACGGGATGGGCGAGGGTTAAGACCCACGGGGTGAGCGAGGGTTAAGACCCACGGGGTGGGCGAGGGTTAAGACCCACGGGGTGGGCGTGGGTTAAGACCCACGGGGTGGGCGAGGGTTAAGACCCACGGGATGGGCGAGGGTTAAGACCCACGGGGTGGGCGAGGGTTAAGACCCACGGGGTGGGCGTGGGTTAAGACCCACGGGGTGGGCGAGGGTTAAGACCCACGGGATGGGCGAGGGTTAAGACCCACGGGGTGGGCGAGGGTTAAGACCCACGGGGTGAGCGTGGGTTAAGACCCACGGGGTGGGCGTGGGTTAAGACCCACGGGGTGGGCGTGGGTTAAGACCCACGGGGTGGGCGTGGGTTAAGACCCACGGGGTGGGCGTGGGTTAAGACCCACGGGGTGGGCGTGGGTTAAGACCCACGGGGTGGGCGTGGGTTAAGACCCACGGGGTGGGCGTGGGTTAAGACCCACGGGGTGGGCGTGGGTTAAGACCCACGGGGTGGGCGTGGGTTAAGACCCACGGGGTGGGCGTGGGTTAAGACCCACGGGGTGGGCGTGGGTTAAGACCCACGGGGTGGGCGTGGGTTAAGACCTACCCGGCCACCAATTAATAATTATGTTTTTAATTTTGAATGCGAATATTTGTGAATGTATTATTATCATTTTTTTGTATAAATCTCAAGTTGGACAGCGACCTGTTGTTGTTGACTCGACTTGTCTGTTTAAGGACGTCTTGGTTAGTGTTGTTGAACATTGTTACAGTGGTGAGTGATAACATGTGAACAATGTTGCAGTGGTGGGTGATAACATGTGAACAATGTTACAGTGGTGGGTGATAACACGTGAACAATGTTACAGTGGTGAGTGATAACATGTGAACAATGTTACAGTGGTGAGTGATAACATGTGAACAATGTTACAGTGGTGAGTGATAACATGTGAACAATGTTACAGTGGTGGGTGATAACACGTGAACAATGTTACAGTGGTGGGTGATAACATGTGAACAATGTTACAGTAATGAGTGATAACACGTGAACAATGTTACAGTGGTGAGTGATAACATGTGAACAATGTTACAGTGGTGAGTGATAACATGTGAACAATGTTACAGTGGTGAGTGATAACACGTGAACAATGTTACAGTGGTGGGTGATAACATGTGAACAATGTTACAGTGGTGGGTGATAACATGTGAACAATGTTACAGTAATGAGTGATAACACGTGAACAATGTTGCAGTGGTGGGTGATAACATGTGAACAATGTTACAGTGGTGAGTGATAACACGTGAACAATGTTGCAGTGGTGGGTGATAACATGTGAACAATGTTACAGTGGTGAGTGATAACACGTGAACAATGTTGCAGTGGTGGGTGATAACATGTGAACAATGTTACAGTGGTGAGTGATAACATGTGAACAATGTTACAGTAATGAGTGATAACACGTGAACAATGTTACAGTGGTGAGTGATAACATGTGAACAATGTTACAGTAATGAGTGATAACACGTGAACAATGTTACAGTGGTGGGTGATAACATGTGAACAATGTTACAGTAATGAGTGATAACATGTGAACAATTTTACAGTGGTGAGTGATAACATGTGAACAATGTTACAGTGGTGAGTGATAACATGTGAACAATGTTACAGTGGTGAGTGATAACACGTGAACAATGTTGCAGTGGTGGGTGATAACATGTGAACAATGTTACAGTGGTGAGTGATAACATGTGAACAATGTTGCAGTGGTGGGTGATAACATGTGAACAATGTTACAGTGGTGGGTGATAACATGTGAACAATGTTGCAGTGGTGAGTGATAACATGTGAACAATGTTACAGTGGTGGGTGATAACATGTGAACAAGGTTGCAGTGGTGGGTGATAACATGTGAACAATGTTACAGTGGTGGGTGATAACATGTGAACAATGTTGCAGTGGTGAGTGATAACATGTGAACAATGTTACAGTGGTGAGTGATAACATGTGAACAATGTTACAGTGGTGAGTGATAACATGTGAACAATGTTGCAGTGGTGAGTGATAACATGTGAACAATGTTACAGTGGTGAGTGATAACATGTGAACAATTTTACAGTGGTGAGTGATAACATGTGAACAATGTTACAGTGGTGAGTGATAACATGTGAACAATGTTACAGTGGTGGGTGATAACATGTGAACAATGTTACAGTGGTGAGTGATAACATGTGAACAATGTTACAGTGGTGAGTGACAACATGTGAACAATTTTACAGTGGTGAGTGATAACATGTGAACAATGTTACAGTGGTGAGTGATAACATGTGAACAATGTTACAGTGGTGAGTGATAACATGTGAACAATGTTACAGTGGTGGGTGATAACATGTGAACAATGTTACAGTGGTGAGTGATAACATGTGAACAATGTTGCAGTGGTGGGTGATAACATGTGAACAATGTTACAGTGGTGAGTGATAACATGTGAACAATGTTACAGTGGTGAGTGATAACATGTGAACAATGTTACAGTGGTGAGTGATAACATGTGAACAATGTTGCAGTGGTGAGTGATAACATGTGAACAATGTTGCAGTGGTGAGTGATAACATGTGAACAATGTTACAGTGGTGAGTGATAACATGTGAACAATGTTACAGTGGTGAGTGATAAGAACATAAGAACATAAGAACATAAGAACGAAGGAACACTGCAGAAGGCCTACTGGCCCATGCGAGGCAGGTCCAAGTCTCCTACCGGCTTAAGCCAATGCACCCAACCTAGACAGGTCAGGTCACATTGACTTAAGGGAGGAACACGGCAACCGACCTGTTAGCACAAGCTATCAGGTCTAACTCACACCCACCCACATCTACTCATGTATTTATCCAACCTATTTTTAAAGCTACACAACGTTCTGGCCTCTATAACGGTACTTGGGAGTTTGTTCCACTCATCCACAACTCTATTACCAAACCAGTACTTTCCTATATCCTTCCTGAATCTGAATTTTTCCAACTTAAAACCATTGCTGCGAGTCCTGTCTAGGCTAGATATTTTCAGCACACTATTTACATCCCCTTTATTTATTCCTGTCTTCCACTTATACACCTCAATCATATCCCCCCTAATTCTACGTCTTTCTAGAGAGTGCAGTTTCAGGGCCCTTAGTCTATCCTCATAGGGAAGGTTTCTGATACATGGGATCATCTTTGTCATCCTCCTTTGTACATTTTCCAGAGAATTTATATCCATTCTGTAATACGGTGACCAAAACTGTGCAGCATAATCTAAATGAGGCCTAACCAAGGATGTATAGAGTTGAAGAACAACCTGAGGACTCCTATTATTTATGCTTCTTGATATGAAGCCAAGGATTCTATTAGCTTTATTGCGAACACTTATGCACTGTTGTCTTGGTTTCAGATTACTGCTAACCAGAACTCCTAAATCTTTTTCGCAATCCGTAATATTAAGATCTACATTATTTAGTTTATATGTGGCATGGTTATTGTCCTGTCCAACATTTAGAACTTTGCATTTGTCTATATTAAACTGCATCTGCCACTTCTCCGACCACTGCATCAGTCTATTCAAATCTTCCTGGAGTGCTCGAATGTCCTCGTCAGAATGAATTCGACGGCCTATTTTGGTGTCATCGGCAAACTTGCCGATGTCGCTCTTTATGCCCTCATCTATGTCGTTTATGTAGATTGTGAACAGCAGGGGGCCCAACACTGACCCCTGTGGAACACCGCTCGTGACACTTCCCCACTCTGATTTCTCCCCATTTATGCAAACTCTCTGCTGCCTATTTGTCAACCATGCCTCTATCCAGGAAAAAATTTCTCCTCCTATTCCATGTGCTTTAATTTTCCTCAATAGTCTCTGATGTGGGACCCTGTCAAAAGCCTTACTGAAGTCCATATACACAATATCATATTCATTACCATGATCTACCTCCTCAAATACCTTAGTGAAAAAAGTTAATAAATTCGTAAGGCAGGAACGCCCCTTTGTAAAACCATGCTGAGATTCGTTGATTAATTTATGCTTTTCAAGGTGGCTACGAACTGCCTCGGCAATTATTGATTCCATAAATTTTCCCACTATGGAGGTTAGGCTTATTGGTCTATAGTTCGAAGCTAAGGACCTGTCACCTGTTTTGAAAATAGGTATCACATTTGCCATTTTCCACTTATCTGGCACCATGCCAGTTTGTAGTGATATGTTGAAAAGATTAGCCAAAGGTGTGCTAAGCTCCTCTTTACATTCCTTTAGAACCCTTGCATACAGTTCATCAGGGCCTGGGGATTTGTTAGGTTTTAATTTATCTATTTGCCTAAGGACCATGTCACTTGTGACCCTAATAGTGCACAGTTTATTATCGTCCTGTTCTACATAATTTATCATTACTGGAATATCGCTGGTATCCTCCTGTGTAAAAACTGAGAGGAAGTATGTGTTAAAAATTCTACACATTTCCTTATCACTGTCAGTGAGCTGACCCGAGGAACTTTTGAGTGGGCCTATCTTGTCCCTGATCTTACTTCTGTATACCTGAAAGAATCCTTTTGGGTTAGTCTTCGATTCTCTTGCAACTTTAACCTCATAATCTCTTTTTGCTTTTCTAATTCCCTTTTTTATTTCTCTCTTTAACTGAATATATCGATTTCTTAATTGCCCCTCTCCTCTTTTGATTTGCCTATATATGCCTCTCTTTTGACCAATCAGATATTTTAATCTATTATTCATCCATTTAGGATCATTTTTGTTTGATCTGATTTCCCTATTTGGGACATAATTTGACTGAGCAGCTAGAACTATGCCCTGGAAAGCATCATATCGGCAACCATCACCACCTACCTGACCCTTAGTCAGGTCATTCCAGTTCAGCCCACCTAAGTAATTTTTCAGTCCTGTGAAATCAGCCAAGCGAAAGTCAGGGACGGAGACTTGATTGCCATTATTAGGGGAATTCCATGATATGTTAAAACTGAGTGATTTGTGATCACTCTCCCCAAGCTCATCATTAACCTCAAGATTATTAATTAGTGTTTCCCTACTGGCAAGAACCAAGTCAAGGAGGTTATTTCCCCTAGTTGGCTCTGTCACAAACTGTTTTAAAAAACAATCCTGGATCGTATCAAGAAAGTCACCCGACTCTAAATTTCCTGTCAAATTGCTCCAGTCAATCTGTCTATAGTTGAAATCTCCCATTAGCACAACATTTTCGTGTGTAGATGCCTTACGAATTTCGTCCCATAGAAGTTTACTGCACTCCCTATCAAGATTTGGGGCCCTGTAAATCACACCCAAAATTAGTTTTTCTCGGCCCTCGAGAAGCTGTAACCAAACAGATTCAGTGGCTGACGCTTCTAATTTAATATCTTGTCTAACACAACAATTTAAATTGTCTCTGACATACATCGCTACTCCACCACCTTTCCTGTTGACCCTGTCAGTGTGGAATAATTTATAGCCTTGTATGTGACATTCAGAGGGCATCTCTCTATCTTTCAGATTGAGCCAGGTCTCTGTTATAGCAATAATATCTATGTTTCCTGCACTTGCAATTAATCTTAGCTCATCTATCTTATTTCTAACACTCCTGCTATTAGTATAGTAAACCTTAAGGGAGCTAGTCCCTTGCTGCCCTCTGCTGTCCCCCTTTGTTTGCTGACCTGTTCTATTGTCTTTATTTATAACTTCATGCTGAATGCCTTTTATACATTTACTGTTTCCAACCCTAGTGTTGCAACCTGCTTGTTTCCCACACACACCCATACCTCTATCTTCCATCAGTTTAAAATCATAGGCATTTCACCAATGGCCTTCTCAATCGAGTCTGCAAGTGCTACTACCCCTGCCCCAGAGAGATGTACCCCATCCCTTGCATACATATCATGTTTGCCATAAAAGTTGTTCCAGTTGTCAATGAATGGGATTGCAAGTTCCTTGCAGTATCTGTCTAGCCAGCAATTTACACCAATTGCCCTAGACAACCATTCATTTCCTACTCCCCTTCTAGGCAAGATGCTACATATGATTGGGATCCCTCCCTTAGACTTAATGAAATCTATAGCTGACCTGTACTTATCTAGCAGCTCTTCTCTCCTACCCTTCCCAATATCATTTCCACCAGCACTGAGACAGATAATGGGCTTGTTCCCATTACCTGACATGATATTATCCAGCCTGTTGACAATGTCCCCAACACCAGCTCCAGGGAAGCACACTCTATCTCTCATCTTCTTATTCCTATTACAAAAAGCACGGTCAACATATCTTACCTGAGAGTCACCAACCACAAGAATGCGCTTACCTTCATTAGCAGGGGCAGTAGTACCCTTACCTTCACTGGCCACTGAAGTACATTCATCCTGGAGAACAGAGAAGCGATTTCCTACCTTCAGATCTTCACTCTTAACTTTCCTTACTCTGATGCGCCTCCCATTACTGTGAACAACTCGCCACTTGTAGCAGGTGCTGGACTGCACCTCACTGCTGGTAGCCGTTGCTACCTCCCCACCTACAGCCTCCTCACAGTGAGAGACAGACTGCATCTCACTGCTAGAAGCCTCATTCCCCACATCTCCAACCACCTCACACTCTCTCCCAGGCCCATTGAGGTGGACCTTCAGCCTCCTAATCTCCTCCTGGAGAAGCAAGACCTCCTCCTTCAACTCTCCAACCTCAGATTTTAAAACACTGCAGAAGCAAGCCATGCTTTGTAACCGTCCACGCTAATCCCCAAAGCAGCTCAGGGTCTGTGACCTCACGTGACGACTGACCACTGAACGTATTAAGCCATATCTGCAGTATGTTGTCTGGCTGTTTTTTGAATCATTGGATCTGAGAATACTAAGGCCTAGCCATGGCCACTTTAACCTTCTGTAGACGTTTGGAAATTTAATTTTTTTTCGGCGTGACCTCACAAGCTTTTAAAAAAGAAAAAAACATCTTTTGTAAAGGCTTTAAAAGTTTTGTTGGAACACACGACGTGGTTTTGATCGTTCCTAAATTCTCTCTTTTGGTGTCACTGATTCTTTCTCGTTGAGCCGAAATACGGTCACGTTAACTTCAGGTGATAATTTTATATTGATTATCAGGTTGATGGAGTAATAATCAGTTGTATACAGCGGTGAAAATGACTTTTTTTTTAGGAGAGTTATTGTGGTTGTCCAGATGTGGTCGAGGGAAGACGGAGTTGGCGCGGTAATTCTCGCGTTGGGAAAACCAGCTACTGGAGGGTTTTGTGAGTGAGTGGGGTTGATGTTGAGGGTCTTGTGATTGAGTGAGGTTGATGTTGAGGGTCTTGTGATCGAGTGAGGTTGATGTTGAGGGTCTTGTGATTGAGTGAGGTTGATGTTGAGGGTCTTGTGATTGAGTGAGGTTGATGTTGAGGGTCTTGTGATTGAGTGAGGTTGATGTTGAGGGTCTTGTGATTGAGTGAGGTTGATGTTGAGGGTCTTGTGATTGAGTGAGGTTGATGTTGAGGGTCTTGTGATTGAGTGAGGTTGATGTTGAGGGCCTTGTGATTGAGTGGGGTTGATGTTGAGGGCCTTGTGATTGAGTGAGGTTGATGTTGAGGGTCTTGTGATTGAGTGAGGTTGATGTTGAGGGCCTTGTGATTGAGTGAGGTTGATGTTGAGGGTCTTGTGATTGAGTGAGGTTGATGTTGAGGGTATTGTGATTGAGTGAGGTTGATGTTGAGGGTCTTGTGATTGAGTGAGGTTGATGTTGAGGGCCTTGTGATTGAGTGAGGTTGAAGTTGAGGGTCTTGTGATTGAGTGAGGTTGATGTTGAGGGCCTTGTGATTGAGTGAGGTTGATGTTGAGGGTCTTGTGATTGAGTGAGGTTGATGTTGAGGGTCTTGTGATTGAGTGGGGTTGATGTTGAGGGTCTTGTGATTGAGTGAGGTTGATGTTGAGGGCCTTGTGATTGAGTGGGGTTGATGCTGAGGGCGTGAACGAGTGGGGTTGATGTTGAGGGCCTTGTGATTGAATGAGGCTAATGTTGTTGTGCCTGGTGACCAACGAACAGTTCCTGTTGTGTCTGGTGACCAACGAACAGTTCCTGTTGTGCCTGGTGACCAACAAACTGTTCCTGTTGTGCCTGGTGACCAACAAACAGTTCCTGTTGTGCCTGGTGACCAACAAACTGTTCCTGTTGTGCCTGGTGACCAACAAACAGTTCCTGTTGTGCCTGGTGACCAACAAACAGTTCCTGTTGTGCCATTCGTCTTCCCCAGGTTCGTCTCTGGTACGCGTTCGTACATTTAGTCTCCTGCAGTCGACTCCATTTCCACCTCCCTTTCAACCAGGTCTGCAGTCATGTATGGCTGTGCGCCCAGGTAAGACGTACATGTCTGTAGCATCATATTTCAGCTAGGTGTCTGTATTCACCGTATTCTGCTTTTGTTATTATAATATTAATGTAATTTGTGACTACTTAGGACCGGGAAATTTGTGTAAACGTTGAGCTGTAGTGTCGTAGCTACCAACCCACTACCCAGACAACGACATAAGTAACAGCAACACCGGCTGGTGTTGCATATCCGTGGGTAAACAAATACCAGGGCTTTTGTTTCTCCCACTAACTTATAAAAGTAAGAGACGTCACAGTGTGGCAGGAGAATGTAGCTTACACACTAGCGAGTGCTATTAACCAGTATAATTAACCAGTACATCCACTTTTTCACAAAAAAATATGATTTTTTCATCAGATATCCCTGGATGTTGAGTCGAGACTGGTGATGTTTGTAGGTTCAAGAGAGGACCTACATTTTTGGGGCCCTGAAGCTTGAACTGTTATGGGAGCCCCATTTTTGGGGCTTCCATAACATAGGTGAACTGTTATGGGGGCCCTTTCGCAACCCCTTCTCATACAGGAGACCCAAAATTTTTAAGCAGTGAGGACTAAAGTCACTATTGGGACCCCTCTGGGATTAGGGTCCCTCAAGCTTAAGCTTCGTTGGTTTCACAGTAGATCCGCCCCTGACCGTTGAAACATGGTGTTGAGCCCTGATCCTACGTACAGGGAAGGATTGTTTATTCAGGGGGTGATCATACGTACAGGGACATAAGATAAGATAAGATAAGATTTTGTTCGGATTTTTAAACCCGGAGGGTTAGCCACCCAGGATAACCCAAGAAAGTCAGTGCGTCATCGAGGACTGTCTAACTTATTTCCATTGGGGTCCTTAATCTTGTCCCCCAGGATGCGACCCACACCAGTCGACTAACACCCAGGTACCTATTTGCTGCTAGGTGAACAGGACAATAGGTGTAAGGAAACGTGTCGGAATTTCCACCCGCCGGGAATCGAACCCGGGCCCTCCGTGTGTGAAGCGGGAGCTTTATCCACCAGACCACCAGACCACCAGACCACCTTACATACTAACCTCATTCGGCTAGCAAAAATATTCAACCTGTTCTTAGAATTAGGTGGAGCTGAGGTTGACTTCTTGGTTGTGCTAGTCGTCCTTGTCTCAGTCACTAGTGTCCTTGTCTCAATCTTCAGTGTCCTTGCCGCCCTTAACTCAACCTTCAGTGTCCTTGTCGCTTTTAACTCAGCCTTCAGTGTCCTTGCCGCCCTTAACTCAACCTTCAGTGTCCTTGCCGCCCTTAACTCAACCTTCAGTGTCCTTGCCGCCCTTAACTCAACCTTCAGTGTCCTTACCGCCCTTAACTCAACCTAGCTTGGTCGCTAGCGCACTCACCTCACACAATGACGTCCGGAGCTCGAATCTCCGGTACTGCTGGAAAGAACTAGGACGTGTTTCCATAAGACATCTGCTGTCGCTGTTCACCTATCAGTTTAAAATAGGTACCTGGGTGTTAGTGGACTGGTGTGGGTCGCATCCTGGGACAAAACTGACCTAATTTGCCCGAAATGCTCTGCATAACAAGTGGCTTTCTATATAATAGTATGTCATTGATGTCAGCTATGGTCTGTATACCTTGTACATGTACTTGTAGAAACAGATATTATTATTATTATTATTATTATTATTATTATTATTATTATTATTATTATTATTATTATTATTATTATTATTATTATTATTATTATTATTATTATTATTATTATTATCGCCCTTGTCGTTCGTGTGCGTCCTTGGCCAACTAATTCCACATCGAGTAAGAGACCTCGGTATCTCATTATCCTGTGTTATTATAGCTGTTGTTTATACATTTTATACTTTAATATTCTCTGCGTTCCATTGTTCCAGCATCCATAGTTCAAGTATCCATAGTTCCAGCATCCATAGTTCCAGCATCCATAGTACCAGCATCCATAGTTCCAGTATCCATAGTTCCAGCATCCATTGTTACAGCATCCATAGTTCTAGCATACATAGTTCCAGCATCTATAGTTCCAAAATCTATAGCTCCAGAATGTGTAGTTCCAGAATCTAGAGTTCCAGCATCTATAGTTCCAGAATCTATAGTTTCAGCATCCATAGTTCCAAAATCTATAGTTCCAGCATCCACAGTTCCAGAATTTATAATTCCAACATTCGTAATTCCTGAATCTATAGTTTCCAACATTTGCTTTGCAAGAATTTCTAGTTAAAAACAACTGTTGTCTAGGAATCTATAGTTCCAGCATCTGCACTTCTAACCTCTGTAGCTCCAACTTCCATAGATCTAGAATCCATTGCCCGAGCAACTAATCGTCTATGGATGCAACATTCGTTGTTTCAGCGTCTGTATTTACAGTATTCGTAGTTCCAGCCTCTATAGTTTCAGGCTTTCTTCTTGCATTTCAGGAGCTTAGTGCTGCCGTGAGAGCATCACTCGTCGTGGCATTCGATTCCAGAATGCTGTATCAGCTTCTGATGCTCCTCTAGCCTTCACTCTTCTAACATTGTTGGTTGTTCTTAACGGCCTGGAACTCAGTGGCCGCAGATCAATTTTTATCTTTGAGCGCCTCCGCCTTCCAGAACTCGCCTCGCTCTACCTGCCCTTAATGTCCATGGAAATTTAAGCCCCGGGGCCTATTGCCTGACTAGCGCCCACTGCCCCAACGCCCACAGGGTCGAGTTCCCCTGTGTCTCAGCTCCCTCTGTCCCTAAATAGGAGACGGGAGGCGGTATGGCCGCCCTTGGAGGCAACACCCGTAAGATAGGCGGCATTGGTGGCACTACCCAACATAGAGTTAGAGCCGCCTCCTCCCTCTGCGTCTCCCACACCACTCCGCCCAGCCGCTCCAGCATACGGACCCAATAAGGCCCTCTCATCTGGATCCCGCCTCCCCCCTTGCCTCGCTCACGGGCGTGGGAGCCAGCGTGGGCGTGGGCGGGAACCCACCACCAAGCTGGGACCCGGCCCAACGGGGTCCCCGCCCTGGCCGCCCTCCTTTACCTACCTGTGGGTCCCGCTCTCCTGCCTTGTGCTGCTGCTGCTGCTGCTGCTGCTGCTGCTGCTGCTAGCGGTGATGCAGCTGAATGGTACTGCTGGCGATGCTGGGGGTGGTGGTGTTACTGCTGATGCTTTTGCTACTGATGCAGCTGCGGTTGCTTTTGCAGGTACAATTGGTACTGCTAATGGTGGCAGTGGGTGGTGCTGCAGCTGCTGGCGGTGCTGTTGATGGTGCTACGGCTGCTGCGAAATTTCTTGGCGATCTGATGGTGCTGACTTGGTTCTGCAGAATGCGTGAAGATCTTGATGGCACTTCAGGTCCTCTCCACCTACTTCGAGACAGTGTCTGCTAAGCAGAGCTAAACAGAGACTGCTAAGCAGAGCCGGAAGCAGACGCTGTCTGATTAATACCTGAGAGGGGAAAAAAGTTCGCATCCATTACCTTAAAGTTAATATTAGGATGTCTAGAGTAGTTTACGTCCTTTGTTACCATTTTTGTAGATTTTCCTCTTGTAGAATTTCTCCTACTCTTGTAGATTTTTTTCTAGTCTTGTAGGTGAGAGTATGTCAGCGCCACCTATGAACCTGGTCTCTAACTGATGGGGTGTTTGACCTGATGATGTGTGGGTATTTTCTTTCTATTGTCTTATGTTTACGGTGCCCTATGACACTCCTCATTTCGCTCGCTTCTTTTTCCAACCGAGGCCCATTCACTGTCCTCTCCGTGACTATCCGGGCCACACTTGATTATTAAAGTGGTCTTCTCTGACGTTTTCATCGACTGTGATTACTTGCTATCCCTGACGTCTTGGAGACCACTTGTACACTCCCCCCTACGTCTCGGAGACCATTTCTCTCCCGACGTTTTGGATAACCAACCCTCAGTAGTTGTATTTTCCATTGGTTTGCTCTGAGGTTTTCAGTCATTTCCTAGACTTTTTATTGTAATAAAGTTGGTAGAATTACCGACAATATGTAAAGTAAAAGGACACAAGTGCAACTAATGTGACATTTATTGTGGCAACGTTTCGCTCTCCAGGAGCTTTATCGTAATGGCTTGATAAAGCTCCTGGAGAGCGAAACGTTGCCACAATAAATGTCACATTAGTTGCACTTGTGTCCTTTTCCTAGACTTTTTATATATAGGCAGGTCCCATTTTAGAGTGCTTCACTTTACAGCATCTAGCTTTACAGTCTCGCTTTACAGCACCTCACTTAACAACACCTCGCTTTACAGCACCTCACTTAACAACACCTCGCTTTACAGCACCTCACTTAACAACACCTCGCTTTACAGCACCTCACTTAACAACACCTCGCTTTACAGCGGTTTTCAACTAGACCCATTCTTCATTTGTTCAGACTTCCTACAATAAACATATTCATCACTCACTATAAGCTGGGGACGAAAATATTTTAAGGTAAGTAATGTATGTACTGTATATACACTTTTTAGGCCTGTTAGGCCTGGCTCTGTTGCTTAGCTAATATACGATAATGTAAACGTGTTATCAGGCTTATGTATGTATTTAAAAGTGAAACAAAGGCTATGTTTCACTTTACGGCGAATATACATTACAGTTTACTGCTGAATTTGTTTGTTCCAGTTCCCATTACTACCAGGTTTCACAGGCCATCCTTTATCTGTGAGCGTAATAATGTTCTTATCAAGTAGTAGCATCCCGCTAGTACACATGTGAAACGGAAGCCTGTTTAATGTTTTGCACTCTGGCAGAACATGTTAGACGTCAGATCAGGCTTGGTCAGCTGATGCTCTCACTGGGGAGACTTTAGCTCTTTGATTTCCTTAGTTGTGCTAGCTCTTGGCCCCCCACAAGCGAATGCGCACGTGTGCTTGTCTATGTATGTAAGAATGGAGGAGCACTACTGCAGGCCAACTGGCCCATGTTAGGTAGCTCCTTCTCAAAGCCAACCTTACTTTATTGCCTGGTTTATCAATTTGTCTCCAGGACTAACAACACAAAATGGCCAGGAAAAGGGAAAATATATTGGCTAAATTCGCATGAGTAAATATCTGTGGCAGATGGCGAACTGTTTATTATTCTCTGTGGGTAAGTACTGTTGGGGCGGAGCCGCTTCCGCCGCCGCCGCTGCCGCCGCCGCAGCCGCCGCCGTCGCCGCCGCCGCCGCCGCCGCCGCCGCCGCCGCTCTCAAATCCTTCTGTGATGAATTTTATTCATGTATGCAAAAACTTTCACAAGATATAAAAAAATCAAGCAATGGTCTATTTGACTCAGCAGCAAACACGACTGACCTGAGTTGACCTCTTAGGTGAGGTCTGTCTCCTCTCTACCTTCTCTGTGAGGGGTGTCGCCCCTCTGCCTTGTCTGTGAGGGGTGTCGCCCCTCTGCCTTCTCTGTGAGGGGTGTCGCCCCTCTGCCTTGTCTGTGAGGGGGTGTCGCCCCTCTGCCTTGTCTGTGAGGGGTGTCGCCCCTCTGCCTTGTCTGTGAGGGGTGTCGCCCCTCTGCCTTGTCTGTGAGAGGGTGTTGCCCCTCTGCCTTGTCTGTGAGTGGGTGTAGCCCCTCTGCCTTCTCTGTGAGGTGTGTCACCTTTCTGCTTCTCCTGTGAGGTTTACCGCCCCTTTTCCATTTCCTCCGTGAGATTTGTCGTCCCTCTGCCTCCTCCTCTGGGAGGTTTTCGCTCACTCTTGATTCCCAGATTAACGTAGCGTTATTATAGGTTTCTTCCTAGGAACCATCAGTATCTGCCAGTGAATTCCTTGACGAGCAATGCTCTCTCGCAGAACAAGTGTTTTTGCAACTTTACTCTTCTCATCATTCCATCAGAGACTTGCAGACTCCTCTCATGTAACATCTTCAACTTACCCAGACAAAACACAGCTGAGAGTGAGTGCGAGGCTTGGACACGAGGTCAGACCTAGGTGTCAGGCCCCCCTGCCAGGTGCTCTTGAAAACAGACTGTAGGTAGGCCAGCAATTTTCGCTACCGGCCTTCACGGCTGATATATTAGGTGTCTTGTAGCTCGATTGGTAGCGCACTCAGCTAACACAGAGATCCGTGGTTCGATCCCCGATACGGGTGGAAACATTAGGACGTGTTTATTTAAGACACCTGCTGTCCATGTTCAACCATCAGTAAAATAGGTACCTTGGTATTAGTCAAATGGTAGGGATCGCATCCTGGGACAAAATTGACCTAATTTGCCCGAAATGCTCTGCATAACAAGCGGCTTTCTATATAGTAGTATGATATTGATGTCAGTTATGGTCTGTGTACCTTGTACATGTACTTGTACCTGAGGGTATGTGAAATTGCTGGCCTACGCGAGGTGGAGTGCTTACACGCCATCAACCATCTACGCAAGACACCGGAATTGCACTCTCAGCACTCACCAGTTCGGCTCTTTTTTCAGCACATCTCAGTTCGACATCTGAAAATCACACATCTCCCACACATGCGTGGGTCAGGCAGGTGTGGGAGTTGAGTGGGAGAGTGTTTACCTGGGTGTGTGGGCAAGGCGAATGTGGGAGGAGTGGGTTGTGTGGGTGTGGGGCGTTAGTGGGAAGCCGAGGTACGAGGTGTGGGTGGGCGAGAAGTACTGTGGCACATACATGATGGGAAGAGTCCAAAAGGACGATATTAAAGTCTGTGGGAGACCGAGACGAGGTCACTTCCACCTCGACTGCCCCAGGGTCAACCCGGGGGTTAACATGGGGTCAACCTGGAGGGGTCACAATAGGAAGGGAGATGTCGAAACACTTGATAGTCTTCAACAAATGAACGTCTCCAGAATGTAGAACTGACCACCTCAGAACCACTACTACTACAAGGCTGTCGGACCGATCACGACGGATTTACCTTCTCACTGCAGCAGACCTGCTGTGTGGGCGAAACGTTTCGGAAATAAAAACTGTTGCAGACGTGGCGTACTCGTGTTCCTGTCAGTAGCGAAGTTCATTTATATAAAAAATACAAGAAAACCGTAGTTGCAAAATGAGAAAAAGAAGTTGGTACAGGAGAGACAGAGAAGATCAGACGGAAGAGTAGAATAAGACAGGGACGGGTTGAGCACTAACTGTAGGAGCACTGCAGGTGGTCTACTGGCCCGTGCTGCAAGGTGGCAAGTGCAATAGCCATTGCAATTAGTTAAACACACACACACACACACACACACACACACACACACACACACACACACACACACATACACACACACACACACACACACACACACACACACACACACACACACACACACACACACACACACAACAACAACAACTGCGTGTTGCTCACACCTGAAAAATTGGATGTGTTATAAAATGCCCCTCCAAAAAAAAATAAAGAAAAATGGTTTCCAGAGAAAAAAGAGAATTGATGAAAGGGGTGAAAGCAGTAAAGATGAGAGGGGAAAGAGAGACGTGATAACTGCAGATGAGAGGAAGTGACAGAGTAGATAAAGATATCTTTGTACCTGCAATTGGGATGGCAAGAGCCACAGTTGTAAGTTAAGGAAAGAGTGGAGCCAAAGGGTTTGGCATGGTTGGCAGTATGGGTGGACGTGAGTGGCAGTATGGGTGGCGGTGGGTGGCAGTATGGGTTGGCATGGGTGGCAGTATAGGTGGACGTGGGCGGCAGTATGGGTTGGCATGGGTGGCAGTATGGGTGGACGTGGGTGGCAGTATGAGTTGGCATGGGTGACAGTATGGGTGGACGTGAGTGGCAGTATGGGTGGCGGTGGGCGGCAGTATGGGTTGGCATATGTGGCAGTATGGGTGGGCAAGGGTGGCAGTATGGGTGGACGCGGGTGGCAGGCACGGGGCAGCGCCCGCCCACCGCCCACTCCGGTCTAGCCGCCCAGGGAGGAAGAGAGAACCATATTTACATTGTTCCATTTTTACCCTTTAGTCCATGGTATAACAATGTAAAACTGTTCCCCTGTGACTCATACCATGGTGTAACAAGGTACCAAGGTCACAACGAGACGTGTCAAGGTCAAAATCATGGGATCAAATTCACCAATGAGGGAGTCAAGGTCATCAGGAGGGTCAAGGTCACCAATGAGAACCGTCAAGGTCATCAGTCATAAAGGATCAAGGTCAACAATCAAGGGAAGGGGTGTCAAGGTCACAGAGGTCAAATGACCACCTTCAAGTGTCACACTAGTCTGTTATGAGGAGAGCAGATGTGTATAAACACGTGTTTGTGTACGTGTTTGTGTACGTGTTTGTGTTCGTTAAGACGTCGGGAAAATTCGACACGGCATCAATCAGCTGGTATCAACAGGTATTGTTGGCGATTTATTGAGTCGTAACTGTCAGGTAATGTATTGATAGAGCGCTACCGAGAGGAAAATGTCGTCTATAAGTTTTTCTCTGAACAATTTACGATGTCCGTTGTTCCACACGTGCCTAAATGTCGTACAGTTTTTTTTTTAAGTGTGAGTTTTGTGTGAATTATTCCAGCCACGGTATTGTTAGTTGTGATTTGTTCCAGTCACAGTATTGTGTGGTTGTGAATTGTTCCAGCCACGGTATTGTTAGTTGTGATTTGTTCCAGTCACAGTATTGTGTGGTTGTGAATTGTTCCAGCCACGGTATTGTTAGTTGTGATTTGTTCCAGCCACGGTATTGTGGGTTGTGAATTGTTCCAGCCACGGTATTGTTAGTTATGATTTGTTCCAGCCACGGTATTGTGGGTTGTGAATTGTTCCAGCCACGGTATTGTTAGTTGTGATTTGTTCCAGCCACGGTATTGTGGGTTGTGAATTGTTCCAGCCACGGTATTGTTAGTTATGATTTGTTCCAGCCACGGTATTGTGGGTTGTGAATTGTTCCAGCAACGGTATTGTTAGTTGTGATTTGTTCCAGCCACAGTATTGTGGGTTGTGAATTGTTCCAGCCACGGTATTGTTAGTTGTGATCTGTTCCAGCCACGGTATTGTTAGTTGTGATTTGTTCCAGTCACGGTATTGTGGGTTGTGAATTGTTCCAGCCACGGTATTGTGGCTTTATTCTTGGCGTAAGTACAATGAGCGAACCACACACTGAGTACCTTTCTTATGGACCAAAACAAAAAACAAACGAGAAAAAGTCAGTGAAACCTGATGATGACCAGACATGTGCATCTAACTAGCGCTAAACAGTGTAGGAGACAGTGCAACACGGACTTACTCAGGGGAGCAGAGGAATTTATGATGCAAGTCAAAGAGAAAGGTTGATGTAGATAAGGGGAAGAGTGAGGCAAAAGGAGAGGTTTGGATGATGTGGGGAACAATAATAATAATAATAATAATAATAATAATAATAATAATAATAATAATAATAATAATAATAATATTAATAATAATAATAATAATAATTAATAATAATAATAATAATTATTATTATTATTATTATTATTATTATTATTATTATTATTATTATTATTATTAATATTATTATTATTATTATTATTATCATTATTATTATTATTTATTACTAGAAGTACATTATACAGACGTCGCTGACATCGATGACATACCACATAGAAAGTCCCTGGTTATGCAGAGCATTTCACGCAACTTAGGTTAATATTGTTTTCCGGGATGCAACCCACAAAAGTTGTCTAACACCCAGGTACCTGCTTACTGCTAGGAGAACAGGGACAGCAGGTGTAAGGGACCATGTTCAACGCTTCATTCTTGCCGAGATCGATTCTTGGACCTCAGTGTGTGAGATGAGGACACTATCGACCAAGTCAAGGGAGAAGAAGAGGATGAAAGAGAAATATATGGTGATATAAGTGGACTGGAAGAGGGAGATATGGATTGAGATCTTTGGAGTGAGGTAGCAAGAAATATTCATGTACGAGGTGTGAATTGGAGGGGAATGAGGGGTGCATACAGTGGTGGGAGGGGAAAACTAGGGAAAAGGGTAAGTATTGTGACTAGGACAGAGCTAGGTTAATGGAGGAGAGAAATAGGGTGGGTAAGGTAGGTGAGGGTGGACTTAGAATGGCAGGTGCGGCATAGGGATGTTACAGGTGGGGACGTAATGGGTTGGGGTGGGGAGGGGAAAGGGTAGGGAAGGTAGGGGAGGCTTGGGTTGAATCATGAGCTTAGTGGAAGCAAATCTTGGCTTGTCAAGAGGCAGTGATATTGCCAGGTAGTGTTGGCATGGCAGACGAACAACGTGGGCGTGGCAGTCTAGTCTCGTGCTTGTTGCAGACGAGGTTCTATGGACGTAGGTGGCAGATCAAGACGAGGGTGCTGAAGCAAGTGCAACGAGCAGCACAGCTTGCAAGTGCTGATGAACCCCGCCACTCAGGTGTCAGTCCCACTGCTGCCACCACTAGGGGTGAGAGTCCCATCACTGCCACCACTGAGAGTATGAATCCCACCGCTGCCACCACTTCACACACAATCGCTATCACCCTTCTTGTTTCGTTCCCTCGCAGCAGGCAACCTGCTCTCCAATTAGGCCGCCCAGTTTCACACGAATCCCTCTCACCCTGCATTCTACTTGCACGAAATTTCACTAAGCACTAGTGATTTTTATACAGAGGTCAGACCAGGCTTGATCAAATTTAACATACATAAATCTACATTTCCTTACCTAAGTCTGTCAGCATGGGTCTTACAGTGGAATTTCCAACTTTCTTTTTCCACATTCTCGGTACAAATATGGAGGATGGTCTTTAAAAGTAACGTCTATTGAGTTATTCCTACTTCTGTATATCCCTCGAGGTATATGTCTCAGTGCATATATGCTGAGAGTTCACTGTAATCCCTATTTTAGGGATTATAGGTTAGTCTTGACTAGTAGTGGACAGGTGATGCGCAGACTTTGTGACCCCTCGTGTAGTAAATAGACTTTTAACCCCATTAACTAACCAATCAACCACAATTACCCCTGAGATGAGAAAACAGACATAGAGAAACTTAAGAGGCACGTAAGTACCTCCGTCTTCTAATAACATGTTCATTTTCCACTATAATCTATCTTGTCCATAATTACTATAACATTCGCTTTGTTTCGTAAGGTGAAGTCCAGGATCTTTTCTTAATTCATGGTATAACTTAACAAATCCTTGAGAACAGTTGTGTTGCAAAGGTCTGATATGTTAAGATTTGTTCATTTATACCACGAATTAAGGAGAGATACTGGACTTCACCTTACGAAACAAACAAAGCAAATACGATAGTAATTATGGATAAGGTAGATAATAATGGAGAAATGAACACGTTATCAGAAGACTGGGGAACTTGTTACGTGCCTCTTAACCTCTCTTGTAGGAAATCTAAAATGCACCTAGCTTTATCCCCAGACGTTTCGCCCTGAATAAGGGATTATCAAAAGTTTGGTAAAGTCTTATTCCGGGCGAAACACTCAGAGAGAGAGAGAGAGAGAGACAGACGGGTGACGTGGGCTATAAGACTAGCTGAGTAAAATAGAAGGATTGCAGTTGGTGGCTGGAACAAAATGGGTGAAAGGTGGGTGGAAGGGGCGGGAAGAAGGGGTGGTATGAGGGAGGAGTGACGAAAGAAAAAGGTGTGACGCCCGTGAGAGGAGAGGACAAGGGGAGAGTCACCCCTCACCAAGGGTAGAGACGAGGGGACTACACCAATATTGGATTGATTAGAATTAGCTTTGAAGTCTGCGTGGCATGGTGGGGTCCTGGAGGGAGGGAGAGAGAGAGAAGGAAGGGTGAGGGAAGGGCGAGGGAGAGAAGGGAAAGGTGTGAGGGAGGGAGAGAGGAAGGAAGGGTGTTGATAGCTACCAGCTCCAGTGACGGTTGCCCCCTCCACCCCTGCTGTTACTGTTGTTGCATCACTTCTGTGTCTAATAGTTGTTGCAACATTTCTGTGCCTAATAGTTGTTGCAACATTTCTGTGCCTTTGATTAACAGTACTCTTGCTGCTACTGTTCCATCAACTGATTACAAATGATTTGACACTTCGTAACCCCTGTCTAGGAGAGTCTGGTATTCAGCGATGGAACTGAATCAAAACTCTTATGATCAGTGTCGAAGAAAGGATATAGGTTGTAGAAAGCGCTTTAATTAGGGCAACGTTTCGCTCTGTGTAGAGTTTTATCAGATCATGCCTATCACTGATATACAGTACCGACAAGACGAAGAATTAGACACATATGTAACATCAATACATGCACATAACGTGAAGACTGTAGAAATGACTAACTAAAATGTAACGAACACTAATCAATTCTCAATAATAACTCACATGGGGAGAGAAATTCAGGAGATTGATTGTTCTGTATATTTCGACCCCCTTCTGGGATCCTCTTCAGCAGATACCTCGGTGTAGAGTTTTACCGAGTAATATTTCGCTGTTAGGCCCACAAGCTCTTTCCAGCCAGTCATAATATACACACTGTCTTGCCATTCTGAAACTCGTCACTTTGCTGCTGGGTCGCCCTCTCGTCTTCACTCACAACGACCTCGAAGTGCCTTTCTTCTCATGATGGTGTGTAGTGTTGACATCCCTAAACATTGGGATTGTCCTGCGTGTTGCGTATTTGAGACGCACCAGTTAACTTCGCCAAGGAGCGCGACAGAACTCCTCGCGCGATCCTATTCATCCTCCTCATTGCTTTGTCAGAGAGCTGGAGGCAGAGGCTAAACTCCGGGAGGTGGTCAGCGAGGGGGTTGAAGGCCAGGAGGACGAATAAGTGGGGGAGGAGGAGGAGGAGGAGGAGGAGTTGGAGGAAGAAGGGGAGGAGGAGGAGAAGTAGGAGGAGAAAGTGCAAGACGCATGAGAACTAGATAGGGAATGAGAGGATGAGGGGTAATGGGCCAAGGGTAAGACACATGAGGAAGTAAAGGAGACGGGGAGGAGGAGGAGGAGAAAGAGAAGGAGAAGAGGAAGATGGTGATGATAGAGCTCCATTACACTAAACAAGATCTCTTCCGTAAGATTTTTCTAAGCGGATCTATTTGTGACTCGATAAAGTCCACTGTGTGGGCGAAACGTTGTTAATAAAGGTTCGCATTATACTGCATTCCTCTCTCTCTCTCTTCTCTATCTGTTCCGCAGTGTTTCTCCACGCAGTCTCGACCTTGACTTTTCTCCAGTCCGAACCTTCAAAGACTGGCGGTTCTAGTTGCTGTCGAAAGCCATTTGTTCTAACAACCTGGAGCTGCATTGCCCTTCCCTTGACTCAAACCTGATTATCCCCTTCCTTCCTTCATTCCTTCCTTCCTTCCTTCTTTCCTTCCTTCCTTCCTTCCTTCCTTCCTTTCTCACGTCTCACGTTCCCCAGGCGCCTTGTGGACCTCACGGATTTAGCGATTTCCCGTGAAGCTGATCTCAAAGGGAGAACCTGAAGACGACCTGGGTTTCCTGGTGATGGGGCAGCCTGACTGACACAGATTATTAAGTTTGTGTCGCTGTTATCACCCGGAGGTTCGAGCCTTCAACACTCCTTGCACTGAATAACCTAGAGGGGATTCAGTGTTTCACATAATAATAATAATAATAATAATAATAATAATAATAATAATAATAATAATAATAATAATAATAATAATAATAATATTAATAATAATAAAATAATAATAATAATAACAATAATAATAATTGTAATAATAATAATAATAATAATAATAATAATAATAATAATAATAATAATATAATAATAATGGCAATAATAATAATAATAATAATAATAATAATAATAATAATAATTTGTTGAGCATCACACAAACCATTAATGTGGGTGTTGTTTTAGCCATTAATGGAGATTAAAAAATGACGGAACACTTGTATAAAGGAATAAAAACAGGAACACAGGACAAGAGAAAAATTGCAGTAGGCCTATTGGCCCATACTAGGCAGGTTCTTCTCAAACCTAAACCCACTAACAAAGATATTTGTCCAACCCATTTTGGCTGAGCCGAGATGTTGTAAAAATTGGTGGATGGAGGGCAGGTGGAGGGATGGATGGAGGGCAGGTGGAGGTATGGATGGAGGGCAGGTGGAGGTATGGATGGAGGGCAGGTGGAGGTATGGATGGAGGGCAGGTGGAGGTATGGATGGAGGGCAGGTGGAGGTATGGATGGAGGGCAGGTGGAGGTACGGATGGAGGGCAGGTGGAGGTATGGATGGAGGGCAGGTGGAGGGATGGATGGAGGGCAGGTGGAGGTATGGATGGAGGGCAGGTGGAGGTATAGATGGAGGGCAGGTGGAGATATGGATGGAGGACAGGTGGAGGTATGGATTGAGGGCAGGTGAATGTATGGATGGAGGGCAGGTGAAGGTATGGATGGAGGGCAGGTGGAGGTATGGATGGAGGGCAGGTGGAACTGGTAGAGGGAGTGTGGGCGGCGGACAGGGTGAAGTACTGATCCTGACACACTTACCAGCAGTCACCATCCTTCTAGTGACCCGCCGCCACGCAGGTGTTACAGGTGTGGGCGCGCCATTCTACAATCATCGCTTTCCTGCCTGCTCTTGTGCACATTGATGCTTGCGTGCGTGCACGGGAGTGTGCATGCGCACCCCCGTGCACGTACATGTGTGTATTCACGAGTACATACACAGTATACTCTGAGGTACATACCTCTGTATTATGGGTGAGGTAACATGTATGATACATGGGTATCAGTTAGGTATCTTTATTCCAAAACGTTCCACCCACGGTGAAGTCTGTCTCCCAGCCTGAGCTGGGAGACAGACTTCAGTAGTGTCAGCCTGAGCTGGGAGACAGACTTCAGTAGTGTCAGCCTGAGTTGGGAGAGAGACTTCAGTAGTGTCAGTCTGAGCTGGGAGACAGACTTCAGTAGTGTCAGCCTGAGCTGGGAGAGAGACTTCAGTAGTGTCAGTCTGAGCTGGGAGACAGACTTCAGTAGTGTCAGCCTGAGCTGGGAGACAGACTTCAGTAGTGTCAGCCTGAGCTGGGAGACAGACTTCAGTAGTGTTAGCCTGAGCTGGGAGATAGACTTCAGTAGTGTCAGCCTGAGCTGGGAGACAGACTTCAGTAGTCTCAGCCTGAGCTGGGAGACAGACTTCAATAGTGTCAGCCTGAGCTGGGAGACAGACTTCAGTAGTGTCAGCCTGAGCTGGGAGATAGACTTCAGTAGTGTCAGCCTGAGCTGGGAGACAGACTTCAGTAGTGTCAGCCTGAGCTGGGAGACAGACTTCAGTAGTGTCAGCCTGAGCTGGGAGACAGACTTCAGTAGTGTCAGCCTGAGCTGGGAGACAGACTTCAGTACTGTGTGCGCCTGAGCTGGGAGACAGACTTCAGTAGTATCAGCCTGAGCTGGGAGACAGACTTCAGTAGTATCAGCCTGAGCTGGGAGACAGACTTCAGTAGTGTTAGCCTGAGCTGGGAGATAGACTTCAGTAGTGTCAGCCTGAGCTGGGAGACAGACTTCAGTAGTGTCAGCCTGAGCTGGGAGACAGACTTCAGTAGTGTCGGTCTGAGCTGGGAGATAGACTTCAGTAGTGTCAGCCTGAGCTGGGAGACAGACTTCAGTAGTGTCAGCCTGAGCTGGGAGACAGACTTCAGTAGTGTCGGTCTGAGCTGGGAGACAGACTTCAGTAGTGTCAGCCTGAGCTGGGAGATAGACTTCAGTAGTGTCAGCCTGAGCTGGGAGAGAGACTTCAGTAGTGTCGGCCTGAGCTGGGAGATAGACTTCAGTAGTGTCGGCCTGAGCTGGTAGACAGACTTCAGTAGTGTCAGCCTGAGCTGGGAGATAGACTTCAGTAGTGTCAGCCTGAGCTGGGAGATAGACTTCAGTAGTGTCAGCCTGAGCTGGGAGACAGACTTCAGTAGTGTCAGCCTGAGCTGGGAGACAGACTTCAGTAGTGTCAGCCTGAGCTGGGAGACAGACTTCAGTAGTGTCAGCCTGAGCTGGGAGATAGACTTCAGTAGTGTCGGTCTGAGCTGGGAGACAGACTTCAGTAGTGTCGGCCTGAGCTGGAAGACAGACTTCAGTAGTGTCAGCCTGAGCTGGGAGATAGACTTCAGTAGTGTCAGCCTGAGCTGGGAGACAGACTTCAGTAGTGTCAGCCTGAGCTGGGAGACAGACTTCAGTAGTGTCGGTCTGAGCTGGGAGATAGACTTCAGTAGTGTCAGCCTGAGCTGGGAGACAGACTTCAGTAGTGTCGGTCTGAGCTGGGAGATAGACTTCAGTAGTGTCGGTCTGAGCTGGGAGACAGACTTCAGTAGTGTCAGCCTGAGCTGGGAGAGAGACTTCAGTAGTGTCAGCCTGAGCTGGGAGAGAGACTTCAGTAGTGTCAGCCTGAGCTGGGAGACAGACTTCAGTAGTGTCGGTCTGAGCTGGGAGATAGACTTCAGTAGTGTCGGTCTGAGCTGGGAGACAGACTTCAGTAGTGTCAGCCTGAGCTGGGAGAGAGACTTCAGTAGTGTCAGCCTGAGCTGGGAGAGAGACTTCAGTAGTGTCAGCCTGAGCTGGTAGACAGACTTCAGTAGTGTCGGTCTGAGCTGGGAGATAGACTTCAGTAGTGTCGGTCTGAGCTGGGAGATAGACTTCAGTAGTGTCAGCCTGAGCTGGGAGACAGACTTCAGTAGTGTTAGCCTGAGCTGGGAGACAGACTTCAGTAGTGTCAGCCTGAGCTGGGAGACAGACTTCAGTAGTGTTAGCCTGAGCTGGGAGACAGACTTCAGTAGTGTCAGCCTGAGCTGGGAGAGAGACTTCAGTAGTGTCAGCCTGAGCTGGGAGAGAGACTTCAGTAGTGTCAGCCTGAGCTGGGAGACAGACTTCAGTAGTGTCGGTCTGAGCTGGGAGATAGACTTCAGTAGTGTCGGTCTGAGCTGGGAGATAGACTTCAGTAGTGTCAGCCTGAGCTGGGAGACAGACTTCAGTAGTGTTAGCCTGAGCTGGGAGACAGACTTCAGTAGTGTCAGCCTGAGCTGGGAGATAGACTTCAGTAGTGTCAGCCTGAGCTGGGAGATAGACTTCAGTAGTGTCAGCCTGAGCTGGGAGACAGACTTCAGTAGTGTCAGCCTGAGCTGGGAGATAGACTTCAGTAGTGTCAGCCTGAGCTGGGAGACAGACTTCAGTAGTGTCAGCCTGAGCTGGGAGATAGACTTCAGTAGTGTCAGCCTGAGCTGGGAGACAGACTTCAGTAGTGTCAGCCTGAGCTGGGAGATAGACTTCAGTAGTGTCGGCCTGAGCTGGGAGACAGACTTCAGTAGTGTCAGCTTGAGCTGGGAGATAGACTTCAGTAGTGTCAGCCTGAGCTGGGAGATAGACTTCAGTAGTGTCAGCCTGAGCTGGGAGACAGACTTCAGTAGTGTCAGCCTGAGCTGGGAGACAGACTTCAGTAGTGTCAGCCTGAGCTGGGAGACAGACTTCAGTAGTGTCAGCCTGAGCTGGGAGATAGACTTCAGTAGTGTCAGCCTGAGCTGGGAGACAGACTTCAGTAGTGTCAGCCTGAGCTGGGAGATAGACTTCAGTAGTGTCGGCCTGAGCTGGGAGACAGACTTCAGTAGTGTCAGCCTGAGCTGGGAGATAGACTTCAGTAGTGTCAGCCTGAGCTGGGAGACAGACTTCAGTAGTGTCAGCCTGAGCTGGGAGACAGACTTCAGTAGTGTCAGCCTGAGCTGGGAGACAGACTTCAGTAGTGTCAGCCTGAGCTGGGAGATAGACTTCAGTAGTGTCAGCCTGAGCTGGGAGACAGACTTCAGTAGTGTCAGCCTGAGCTGGGAGACAGACTTCAGTAGTGTCAGCCTGAGCTGGGAGACAGACTTCAGTAGTGTCAGCCTGAGCTGGGAGACAGACTTCAGTAGTGTCAGCCTGAGCTGGGAGATAGACTTCAGTAGTGTCAGCCTGAGCTGGGAGACAGACTTCAGTAGTGTCAGCCTGAGCTGGGAGATAGACTTCAGTAGTGTCAGCCTGAGCTGGGAGACAGACTTCAGTAGTGTCAGCTTGAGCTAGGAGGCATCAGTAGGGGATGATGATAGCGTTCAGAGCTTCCTCTCTGTCTCTGCCTGTCTGTCTGTCTGTCTGTCTGTCTGTCTGTCTGTATGTCTCTCTCTCTCTCTCTCTCTCTCTCTCTCTCTCTCTCTCTCTCTCTCTCTCTCTCTCTCTCTCTCTCTCTCTCTCTCTCTCTCTCTCTCTCTCTCTCTCTCTCTCTGGGTCAACAACTGCAGCAGTTACAAATTTTTCCTTCCAGCAGAGTTGGGTTTGTACTGGCGTGGGAATTACCATCTCTCAGGACTGACACACTTGCTCACACGGGAGGTCAGACAGTACTATACACACTCACCAGTGTCATCGTGGCCCGTGATAGAGTACAACCCAGCGTCTGTGAGAGAACGAGCCTATCCTCGGGGTTGAGGGGAAAGCCAGGTACTGGGAAAGAATGGTATTGGAAAAGCCAGGTACTGGGAAAGAATGGTATTGGAAAAGCCAGGTACTGGGAAAGAATGGTATTGGAAAAGCCAGGTACTGGGAAAGAATGGTATTGGAAAAGCCAGGTACTGGGAAAGAATGGTAATGGAAAAGCCAGGTACTGGGAAAGAATGGTATTGGAAAAGCCAGGTACTGGGAAAGAATGGTATTGGAAAAGCCAAGTACTGGGAAAGAATGGTATTGGAAAAGCCAGGTACTGGGAAAGAATGGTATTGGAAAAGCCAGGTACTGGGAAAGAATGGTATTGGAAAAGCCAGGTACTGGGAAAGAATGGTATTGGAAAAGCCAGGTACTGGGAAAGAATGGTATTGGAAAAGCCAGGTACTGGGAAAGAATGGTATTGGAAAAGCCAGGTACTGGGAAAGAATGGTATTGGAAAAGCCAGGTACTGGGAAAGAATGGTATTGGAAAAGCCAGGTACTGGGAAAGAATGGTATTGGAAAAGCCAGGTACTGGGAAAGAATGGTATTGGAAAAGCCAGGTACTGGGAAAGAATGGTATTGGAAAAGCCAGGTACTGGGAAAGAATGGTATTGGAAAAGCCAGGTACTGGGAAAGAATGGTATTGGAAAAGCCAGGTACTGGTAAAGTCAAGCAATTCGAAAGAAAGATACTGGAGAAGCCAGGTACTGAGAAAGCCAGATTCTCGGGAAGAATAGTATTGGGAGAGCTAGATATTTGGAAAGTCAGGTACTGGAAAAGCCAGGTGATGGGAAAGACAGATACTGGGAAAGCCAGATATGGGAAAGTCAGGTACTGGGAAAGCTAGGTACTGGGAAAGCCAGGTACTAGGAAAGCCAGGTACTGTGAAAGAATGGTATTGGAAAAGCCAGGTATTGGGAAAGCCAGATACTGG
This sequence comes from Cherax quadricarinatus, assembly GCF_038502225.1. NCBI lineage: Eukaryota > Metazoa > Arthropoda > Malacostraca > Decapoda > Parastacidae > Cherax > Cherax quadricarinatus. The sequence goes on along the minus strand of NC_091324.1, from coordinate 25,356,689 downwards.
GAAAGCAGGTATTGGGAAAGCAGGTATTGGGAAAGCAGGTATTAGGAACGCCAGATACTGGAAAGCCAGGTGTTGGGAAAGCCAGGTACTGGGAAAACCAGATATGTACTGGGTAAGCCAGGTATTGGGAAAGGCAGGTACTGGGAAAGACAGAGGAGAGTGAGAGACTTACGGGTCTTATCCTTGGATAAAAATATGTTGTCTGTGCACACAGAACCTGTGAGGTCTTGTCTGTGCACACAGAACCTGTGAGGTCTTGTCTGTGCACAGAACCTGTGAGGTCTTGTCTGTGTACAGAACCTGTGAGGTCTTGTCTGTGCACACAGAACCTGTGAGGTCTTGTCTGTGCACACAGAACCTGTGAGGTCTTGTCTGTGCACACAGAACCTGTGAGGTCTTGTCTGTGCACAGAACCTGTGAGGTCTTGTCTGTGCACACAGAACCTGTGAGGTCTTGTCTGTGCACACAGAATCTGTGAGGTCTTGTCTGTGCACACAGAACCTGTGAGGTCTTGTCTGTGCACAGAACCTGTGAGGTCTTGTCTGTGCACAGAACCTGTGAGGTTTTCTCTGTGCACACAGAACCTGTGAGGTCTTGTCTGTGCACACAGAACCTGTGAGGTCTTGTCTGTGCACACAGAACCTGTGAGGTCTTGTCTGTGCACACAGAACCTGTGAGGTCTTGTCTGTGCACACAGAACCTGTGAGGTCTTGTCTGTGCACAGAACCTGTGAGGTCTTGTCTGTGCACACAGAACCTGTGAGGTCTTGTCTGTGCACACAGAATCTGTGAGGTCTTGTCTGTGCACACAGAACCTGTGAGGTCTTGTCTGTGCACAGAACCTGTGAGGTCTTGTCTGTGCACAGAACCTGTGAGGTTTTCTCTGTGCACACAGAACCTGTGAGGTCTTGTCTGTGCACACAGAACCTGTGAGGTCTTGTCTGTGCACAGAACCTGTGAGGTCTTGTCTGTGCACACAGAACCTGTGAGGTCTTGTCTGTGCACAGAATCTGTGAGGTCTTGTCTGTGCACAGAACCTGTGAGGTCTTCTCTGTGCACACAGAACCTGTGAGGTCTTGTCTGTGCACACAGAACCTGTGAGGTCTTGTCTGTGCACAGAACCTGTGAGGTCTTGTCTGTGCACACAGAACCTGTGAGGTCTTGTCTGTGCACAGAACCTGTGAGGTCTTGTCTGTGCACAGAACCTGTGAGGTCTTGTCTGTGCACACAGAACCTGTGAGGTCTTGTCTGTGTACACAGAACCTGTGAGGCCTTGTCTGTGCACACAGAACCTGTGAGGTCTTGTCTGTGCACAGAACCTGTGAGGTCTTGTCTGTGCACACAGAACCTGTGAGGTCTTGTCTGTGTACACAGAACCTGTGAGGTCTTGTCTGTGCACACAGAACCTGTGAGGTCTTGTCTGTGCACACAGAACCTGTGAGGTCTTGTCTGTGCACACAGAACCTGTGAGGTCTTGTCTGTGCACACAGAACTTGTAAATAAAAGCTTGATTATATCACTTAAAGTTTGCTCAAAACAGGAGGACAGGTGGGTGAGACCTGCCCTCACCACCACCCACCTGCCCTCAACACCACCCACCTGCCCTCAGCACCACCCACCTGCCCTCAACACCACCCACCTGCCCTCTACACCACCTACCTGTTCTCACCACCATCCACCTGCCCTCAACACCACCTACCTGCCCTCAACACCACCCACCTGCCCTCAACACCCACCTGCCCTCTACACCACCTACCTGTTCTCACCACCACCCACCTGCCCTCAACACCACCTACCTGTCCTCACCACCACCCACCTGCCCTCACCACCACCCACCTGCCCTCACTGCCACCCACCTACCCTCACCGCCACCCACCTACCCTCACCACCACCCACCTGCCCTCACCATTCACCTGCAAAAGGTATAGGAGAGAGAGCAGGTGTCAAGGAGGTATAGGTGGTGACGACAGGTGTTGGGGTGGTGACAACATGTGTTGAGGTGGTGACAACAGGTGTTGGGGCGGTGACAACAGGTGTTTGGGTGATGACAACAGGTGTTGGGGTGGCGACAACAAATGATAGCGTTGTGACAACAGGTGCAGGGGTGATGATAACAGGTGAAGAGGTGATGACAACAGGTGTAGAGCTGGTGACTGGTGTAGACAAGGGGGTGAGGGTGTACTGTGATGAATAATTAGTGATGAAGGGGCATCCTGGATATCACACCGACGCTTTCCTTATTAGGTGATGGTGGCCCGGCATGGGTGGGTGTGGGCGGCGGATGTGGGCGGACGGGGCGGCACCCGACTAACCGCATAAAAGTTAGATCTCTCAAGGATGTATAGGCGGTGGGGGGGAGGGGGAGGAAAGGGGGGATAAGGAAAGGGAGGAAAGGGGGGATAAGGAGGGGGAGGAAAGGGTGGATAAGGAGGGGGAGGAAAGGGGGGATAAGGAGGGGGAGGAAAGGGGGGATAAGGAGGGGGAGGAAAGGGGGGATAAGGAGGGGGAGGAAATGGGGGGATAAGGAGGGGGAGGAAAGGGGGGATAAGGAGGGGGAGGAAAGGGGGGGATAAGGAGGGGGAGGAAAGGGGGGATAAGGAGGGGGAGGAAAGGGGGGATAAGGAGGGGGAGGAAAGGGGGGATAAGGAGGGGGAGGAAAGGGGGGATAAGGAGGGGGAGGAAAGGGGGGATAAGGAGGGGGAGGAAAGGGGGGATAAGGAGGGGGAGGCAGGGATGGTAGCAAGAGAAAATAGTACCAGTCAGGCCTCTGCGTGCCTTCCAGAGGGAACCTGATAACACGTTCCTAAAGAGGGGGGGGAGGGGTACCTGATTAGCTTGACTGGTGCTTAGGTTTGATGCTAGCAGCCAGCAACAACAGTCTGGTTGATCAGAACTGAGGCGACGATTCCCTGGAACTACCTACACTCATATAGGAATATGTACTGTGTCTTATCTACATTATTATTATTATTATTATTATTATTATTATTATTATTATTATTATTAGTAGTAGTAGTAGTAGTAGTAGTAGTAGTAGTAGTAGTAGTATAAAAAACAATATATGTTGTTAGTATTGAACAAATGATGAACAAAGATGCGAAGAACAGGTAAAGAACATGACCTTGTATACACTGATAACAAGAATATGCGTGAAGAACAATGATCTTGTTCTCACAACAACAACAACATGCTTGAACATACAGAATATGCAGAGATAAGAGTCAACGTTACCGTGTAGTGATTGTTACACAGTACAACATCACAGCTAAGAGCACTTCAGAGGTAAGAGCTAAGCACATTCTCAGCTAAGAGCACTCTTATCAACATTTTCATGGTAGTCATGGTGCACTCATCAGAGTACTACTTCATACAACCATGAACACTCATGGTAGTCATAGCAAGAGTCCCATTCCTGTTCATAAACATGTAATTTGGCGATCGTTTATAATTAAATTCGGGTTGAAATTACTCTAACCCAGAACAACTGTTATATTCCAGTTCGATCTGAGTTTCGATAGCTCAAAAACTGATGCACTGCCAAAAAAAATATAATGAAAAACGAACGTGCTCTTATGGCGGTGGTTTTGGTGGGAGAGACAGCAGTCTGAGGTTGACTCAGTGAACCACAACACCCACACGACGCTCTCAGAGTGTAAACACCGAATTACTTCCTATATGGACAAGGTTTCTTCCCGGGACACAGGGAGGCAAGGACTCGGCACGGTGTACGTTGTCACTGGCCCTGCAGCCCATCAACAGATAGGGCTTGCTACGGTGTATGATGTCACTGGTCCTGTAATCCAGCTACAAACAGGGCTCACTACGGAGTACGTTGTTACTGGCCCTATAATTCAAAAACAAACAGGGCTTACTACTGTGTACGCTGTCACTGGCCCTATAGACCAACTACAAACAGGGCTCACTACGGAGTACGTTGTTACTGGCCCTATAATTCAAAAACAAACAGGGCTTACTACTGTGTACGCTGTCACTGGCCCTATAGACCAACTACAAACAGGGCTCACTACGGAGTACGTTGTCACTGGCCCTATAATTCAAAAACAAACAGGGCTTACTACTGTGTACGCTGTCACTGGCCCTGTAGTCCAACTACAAACAGGGCTCACTACGGTGCATGCTGTCAATGGCCCTATAGCCCAGCAACAAGAATACAGCATTAAAAGGTTGATTGCGACCAGAAGATGCATTATTCTTCATTTATTACACAAAATTCATCAAGTATAGGCGCCGTGCTTCCCAATGGTGTTCCTGACCACTTTAAAGTATTTCTTGCTTATACTCCATTACAAAGAAAAATTCTGCCTAAGAACTTTCATAAAAGTTCGATCATATTATTTTATTTCAATAATTCTTAAATATACATTGGGTTTAGCGCTTCCCCCTTGATTATAATAATAATAATAATTCAATATATATATATAAATAATCCGCACACAAGAAAGAGAAAAGCTTATGACGACGTTTTGGTCCGACTTGGACTATTTAGAAGTCTCACTATATATATATATATATACATATATATATATATATATATATATATATATATATATATATATATATAGAGAGAGAGAGAGAGAGAGAGAGAGAGAGAGAGAGAGAGAGAGAGAGAGAGAGAGAGAGAGAGAGAGAGAGAGAGAGAGAGAGAGAGAGAGAGAGAGAAAGAGAGAGAGAGAGAGAGAGAGAGAGAGAGAGAGAGAGAGAGAGAGAGAGAGAGAGAGAGAGAGAGAGAGAGAGGCGAGGACAGGGACGGGACCAAGAGAGGAAGAAAAAGAAGCAGTGGTAGTGGTAATGCTGACAGTGGAAGTAGTAGTAGTAGTGGTAGTTAGTAGAATGTAGGGGGAGTAGTTTCTTGCTACATACTTCAATATATTGCTTGAAGTTGCAGGTAATTTGTGGCTTTAGCGACTTCAATCTTTCTAGCTTGGAAAAACAATAGGCGTATTCAGCGTAACTGTCAGATTGTTCAGCTTAAACAAACAGCTCACTAAATTTCGTAATGTTTAAATTACAGTAGAATTTAGGAGGAAACTGTTCACCTTTCTCATTTAGACAGAATAGTTGAGGACATGACGAAGCCTCCATCTGAAGGTGGACCTTGAAATGGCCACCAGAACATAGAGAAGTCAGCAAAATTCAGAGAGGAAGATGGAATTAAAAATAAATCGGGAATAAATCGTTGTTGACACGTCCTCAAGAGGCCGATGACATCACGGATATTCAGATGTGACTTGCCAGAGATGGATACAAACTACCCTCGGGGTCAGTGAAGTTCTACGTAGTTATAGAACTTTTTAAAAGTGGAAACAGCTAATAGATATTGCTCACGATGCTGCACAGACGTTCCCTCTCTGGGTTGTAACACTTAATCTCTGGAGCAAGAAATCTGGCACTCCTTGGGTCTTGGTTTCCTTAATGAAAGTATCACCCAGTACTGAACAACTTGAATAGTGCCACCTGCTTCACTTCCGGAGTCTAGGTGACAGATATCCTTTATTGTTTATTGACATGTGTAGACCCATTCGATGTGCTTGTTATTCTCACCTGCTTTCAGTAGGTGAGTTTTAATACGTTTTATTTTCTAATCTCAGCCTCCACACTGCCTCGGTTCATTCCATGCTTGCTTCTGCCTCTTCCCTCTTATTTTTTCGCATTCTTCCATGCCTTATTCCCACTCCTCTCTGAAGGATACGTGAAGGATGCTTCCGGAGGTCAACTTTCCTGTGGCTCGGTCTCAGATCAGGCCTCCCTGTGGATCAAGGCCTTGCAAACCAGTCTGTTACTACTGGTCACACGCAGTCCATCGTAAGTGCCACAGCCCGGCTGGTTAAGAACTGATTCGAGGACCCTGTTCAGTTTCCTCTTAAAGGCAGCCAGAGGTTTGTTTGGGAAGTCGTTGAAGAGTCGGGGACCTCTGACACTCGACGATCTCTCTCAGTTTACTCGTCTCTCTCCTGTTTTTTATCGGGGGAACTTTGCACCTCCTGCCAAGCCTCTTGCTTTCACATGGAGTGATTATGGTGGGCAGGTTTAGGATCAGTCCCTCAAGGATTTTCCAGGTGTAAATTATATTGTACCAGGTGTGAGTCATAATGTAACACCTGTAAATTATAATGCAATACGTGTTAATTATGATATAGCAGGTGTAAATTATAATGTAACAGGTGTAAATTATAATGTACTTTTCTCGCCTATGTTCCAAGGAAGCACAGTTGAAGGGATTTCGAACCTCCCGAGTAGTTTAAATGTTAGAGTGAATAAAGTCATTTTAGATGTTAGAGTGAATAAAGTCAGTTTAGATGTTAGAGTGTATAAAGTCAATTTAGATGTTAGAGTGAATAAAGTCAGTTTAGACGTTAGAGTGTATAAAGTTAGTGAAAGTTCTCTGTGTGTTTCTAGTTCGGTAGTCCCGCTTGCCTTGAAGGGAGCTTTTGGTATCCAGTAACATTCCAGCCAGGAGAGAACTAGTAACATGTAACGTATCTTCTCTGAAAGTCCTATTAATCCATCCTATCACTTTCCTTGGTAGAGTTTCATAACTGCTCGCCATGTACGTAAAATTTCTTAATCTGTTTTATCATCTCCAGTCTGTGATCCAATATTTATATCACTTTGTGTCCACGTGTGTCTATTGACAACACTGGATTAGCTGGTGGGAGGGCGTGTGGGCGTCGGATGGTTGTGATGGGCGGGCGTGAGGGCATCAGGTAGTGGTGGGCGTCAGCAGGGTCAGCTGGTAGTAGTGGGCGGCATCTGGGTCAGGTGGTAATGATGGGCGTGCAGATAGAGGGGCTGCTGTCGAATAAATGCTGACTGCTACGAACTATCATGATTCAACCTCGACAACTGGGGTGATGAGTGTGGGCACGGGGGAAGAAGTGTGGTTAGGGAAGGATTGTGTGTGTGGGGAAGGTGTTGGGGTGGGAGGGGGTATTGTAGTTTTAACAAGAGGGGCGGCCCGTATATGCCCGGGGCACCAACAGGTAATACCCAGGTGACGGCTGACTCCACCCTCACGCCCACTCTCCTCTGATACCCAGATAGCAAGGGCGGAGTGTCCAGCCCCGGTCTGCCCACGCCCGTAGCGGGCTGCTAGTGTGGGCGGCCCGGCACGCTAGCTACTGCTAGGTGTGGGTGGAGGAGGGGTGAACTAGACCCCTGGGTGGTTAAGGTCCTTGGGTGATTAGGAAAACCAGGTGAGTGGGGTGCCTGAACGGGTGGAGTCCTAGTATGGATGAGTGGGGGCCCTAACATGGATGAGTGGGGTCCTAGCATGGATGGGAATCCTCACCTAGCAATAAACTAGACACCCGAGTGTTACTCGACTCTCGTGCACCTCATTCTGGGGAGCAACATGTGTACACATATGTGATTTTACTAAGGAAATTGAGAAGGATACGTCAATCGTGCTTAGAGGATTTAATTTTAAGATAAAATGTATCTACACGGGGCTGTTTAAATCATGGTAATGGAGCCAAAACGATCAAGGGTATGGGAAAGACCATCCAGCGATGTGGTGATTCCCAAGTACGAGTAACTCCAGCACTGCTGGAAGAAAGCTTCCGAAGCTGCCATAGTTGCTGAGGGCATAGAAGAATGTTTGATGATATCCTCATTATCCTACTGTAGTCTCCCAGCTCAGGTTCAGAGATTTCATTACTTTATGTGAGACCCGTCCTGTGTGATGGAATATGACAGCGAAATCCATCTATTAAACACAAGAGTGTATAATATTTTATATTAGACAAAGAGGTAATTAATATATATACATACACGTACACGTTTATTTATACACACCCATCTGAGTTTTCTTTGATTTTATCTTAATAGTTCTTGGTCTTATTACTTTTCCTTTTATATCCATGGGGAAGTGGAATAAGAATCTTTCCTCCGTAAGCCATGCGTGTTGTAAAAGTCAACTAAAATGCCGGGAACAATGGGCTAGTAACCCCTTTTCCTGTAAAGATTACTAAAAAGAATAATAAGAAGAAAATTGTCAAAGTGGGAAGTCTGAATGTGCGTGGATGTTGTGCAAATGATAAGAAAGAGATGATTGTGGATGTTATGAATGAGAAGAAGCTGGATGTCCTGGCTTTAAGTGAAACAAAGCTGAAGGGGGTGGGAGAGTTTCAGTGGAGAGGAATAAATGGGATTAGGTCAGGGGTTTCAAATAGAGTTAGAGCTAAAGAAGGAGTAGCAATAATGTTGAAGGATAAGCTATGGCAGGAAAAGAGGGACTACAAATGCATAAATTCAAGGATTATGTGGAGTAAAATAAAGATTGGATGTGAAAAGTGTGTTATAGTAAGCGTGTATGCACCTGGAGAAGAGAAAAGTGTAGAGGAGAGAGAGAGATTTTGGGAAATGTTGAATGAATGTGTGGGGAGTTTTGAACCAAGTGTGAGAGTACTTGTGGTTGGGGATTTCAATGCTAAAGTGGGTAAAAATGTTGTGGGGGAAGTAGTAGGTAAATTTGGGGTGCCAGGGGTAAATGTAAATGGGGAGCCTTTAATTGAGCTATGTGTAGAAAGAAATTTGGTAATAAGTAATACATATTTTATGAAAAAGAGGATAAATAAATATACAAGGTATGATGTAGCACGTAATGAAAGTAGTTTGTTAGATTATGTATTGGTGGATAAAAGGTTGATGGGTAGGCTCCAGGATGTACATGTTTATAGAGGGGCAACTGATATATCGGATCATTATTTAGTTGTAGCTACAGTTAGAATAAGAGGTAGATGAGACAAGAGGAAGGTGGCAACAACAAGTAGGAGGGAAGTGAAAGTGTATAAACTAAGGGAGGAGGAAGTTCGGGTGAGATATAAGAGACTATTGGCAGAAAGGTGGGCTGGTGCAAAGATGAGTAGTGGGGGGGGGGTTGAAGAGGGTTGGAATAGTTTTAAAAATGCAGTATTAGAATGTGGGGCAGAAGTTTGTGGTTATAGGAGGGTGGGTGCAGGAGGAAAGAGGAGTGATTGGTGGAATGATGAAGTAAAGGGTGTGATAAAAGAGAAAAAGGTAGCTTATGAGAGGTTTTTACAAAGCAGAAGTGTTATAAGAAGAGCAGAGTATATGGAGAGTAAAAGAAAGGTGAAGAGAGTGGTGAGAGAGTGCAAAAGGAGAGCAGATGATAGAGTGGGAGAGGCACTGTCAAGAAATTTTAATGAAAATAAGAAAAAAAAATTGGAGTGAGTTAAACAAGTTAAGAAAGCCTAGGGAAAGTATGGATTTGTCCGTTAAAAACAGAGTAGGGGAGTTAGTAGATGGGGAGATGGAGGTATTGGGTAGATGGCGAGAATATTTTGAGGAACTTTTAAATGTTGAGGAAGAAAAGGAGGCGGTAATTTCATGCACTGGTCAGGGAGGTATACCATCTTTTAGGAGTGAAGAAGAGCAGAATGTAAGTGTGGTGGAGGTACGTGAGGCATTACGGAGAATGAAAGGGGGTAAAGCAGCTGGAACTGATGGGATCATGACAGAAATGTTAAAAGCAGGGGGGGATATAGTGTTGGAGTGGTTGGTACTTTGTTTAATAAATGTATGAAAGAGGGGAAGGTACCTAGGGATTGGCGGAGAGCATGTATAGTCCCTTTATATGAAGGGAAGGGGAACAAAAGGGATTGTAAAAATTATAGAGGAATAAGTTTATTGAGTATACCAGGAAAAGTGTACGGTAGGGTTATAATTGAAAGAATTAGAGGTAAGACAGAATGTAGGATTGCGGATGAGCAGGGAGGTTTCAGAGTGGGTAGGGGATATGTAGATCAAGTGTTTACATTGAAGCATATATGTGAACAGCATTTGGATAAAGGTAGGAAAGTTTTTATTGCGTTTATGGATTTAAAAAAGGCATATGATAGAGTGGATAGGGGAGCAATGTGGCAGATGTTGCAAGTATATGGAATAGGTGGTAAGTTACTAAATGCTGTAAAGAGTTTTTATGAGGATAGTGTGGCTCAGGTTAGGGTGTGTAGAAGAGAGGGAGACTACTTCCCGGTAAAAGTAGGTCTTAGACAGGGATGTGTAATGTCACCACGTCAACTGTCCAGTGGCAAAGCTCCTGGGTCTGACGCCATCCCAGCTGAAGTCTACAAAGAAGGCAGAATGGCACTGGTAGAGAAACTTCATCAACTCTTCCAGCTTGTATGGCAGTACGAGACAGTTCCTCAGGACTTTAAAGATGCTTCCATCGTGCATCTCTACAAACGAAAAGGAAACCGCCAGGCATGCGACAACCACCGTGGTATCTCCCTGCTCTCCATCGCAGGCAAAACCCTGGCTAGAGTTCTACTCAATCGGCTCAATGAACATCTAGAGCAATGACTCCTACCTGAAAGCCAGTGCGGCTTCCGGAAAGATCGCGGGACTATCGACATGGTGTTCGCTGCTAGACAGCTACAGGAGAAATGTCAGGAACAGAACGCCGACTTGTACTCCACCTACATCGATTTGACCAAGGCCTTCGACACCGTTAGTAGAGAGGGCCTTTGGAGAATCATGGCAAAGTACGGCTGCCCAAAGACGTTTATCGCCATCGTACGCCAACTTCACGATGGAATGCTGGCCAGAGTCCAAGACAACGGAGAGACGTCTAAACCATTCCCAGTCTCAAATGGAGTGAAACAAGGCTGCGTGCTTGCTCCCACCTTGTTCAGCCTGATGTTCTCGGCCATGCTTACAGACGCATTCAGGGACACAGACGCAGGAATCGGCATCAGGTACCGTACAGATGGGTCTGTCTTCAACCTCAGGAGGCTTCAAGCAAAAACCAAGGCTGCAACTGACACCATCAATGACCTGCTATTTGCTGATGACTGCCTTGTGGCTTAGCGCTTCTTTTTTGATTATAATAATAATAATGCGCCCTCAACGCTGCTTCAGAAGCCGCCATGCAGCACAGTGTTGACAAGTTCTCTGACGCCTGCAACAACTTCGGGCTGACAATCAGTACAACGAAGACTGAAGTGATGCATCAGCCTGCTCCGGGAAAGACGTATGTTGAGCCAAACATCACCATCAACGGGCAGCGACTGAATGCCGTAGACAAATTCACCTACCTAGGCAGTACCCTTTCCAGAAACGTTGTCATCGATGATGAGGTGAATGCCAGACTTGCCAAAGCCAGTGCCACCTTCGGCAGGCTCCACAATAATGTATGGAACCGAAGAGGCATCACCACAAGCACCAAGATCAAGGTGTACAGAGCCATCGTCCTCACCACACTTCTCTATGGCTGCGAAACCTGGACTGTCTACAAACGTCACGCCAGAAAGTTGAACCACTTTCACACCACACGGCTCAGAAAAATTCTTGGCATCAAATGGCAAGATAAGATCCCAGACACAGAAGTGCTGACTACAGCTGGCCTGCCTAGCATCTACACCATCCTAATGCAGACACAGCTTCGCTGGGCAGGTCACGTTGCTCGCATGCCAGACCTCCGGGTGCCAAAGAAACTCTTATTTGGCGAACTGCAGCATGGAAAGCGCTCTCACGGAGGCCAAAAGAAGCGCTATAAGGACACCCTTAAGACTGCTATGAAAGCTTTCAACATCAACCACACCATGTGGGAGCTGATAACTCAGGACAGGAATGACTGGCGAGCATTTGTCCAGAATGGGGCAACATCCTGCGAGGCAAGCAGAATCTCACTAGCTGAGCAGCGCAGGCAGGCGAGGAAGACCAGACCCATCAGACCCCTCGATGCCGCCACCCTTTCCTGTCCACACTGCCAGAGAACGTTTCGTGCGCGGATTGGCCTGACAAGTCATCTGCGTACCCACCAACTTCGACCCCAGGATGACTAGATGGTCCTCGTCGAATCGACGGACAAACATGATGATGTAATGTCACCATGGTTGTTTAATATATTTATAGATGGGGTTGTAAAGGAAGTAAATGCTAGGGTGTTCGGGAGAGGGGTGGGATTAAATTATGGGGAATCAAATACAAAATGGGAATTGACAGTTACTTTTTGCTGATGATACTGTGCTTATGGGAGATTCTAAAGAAAAATTGCGAAGGTTAGTGGATGAGTTTGAGAATGTGTGTAAAGGTAGAAATTTGAAAGTGAACATAGAAAAGAGTAAGGTGATGAGGGTATCAAATGATTTAGATAAAGAAAATTGGATATCAAATTGGGGAGGAGGAGTATGGAAGAAGTGAATGTTTTCAGATACTTGGGAGTTGACGTGTCGGCGGATGGATTTATGAAGGATGAGGTTAATCATAGAATTGATGAGGGAAAAAAGGTGAGTGGTGCGTTGAGGTATATGTGGAGTCAAAAAACGTTATCTATGGAGGCAAAGAAGGGAATGTATGAAAGTATAGTAGTACCAACACTCTTACATGGGTGTGAAGCTTGGGTTGTAAATGCTGCAGCAAGGAGACGGTTGGAGGCAGTGGAGATGTCCTGTCTAAGGGCAATGTGTGGTGTAAATATTATGCAGAAAATTCGGAATGTGGAAATTAGGAGAAGGTGTGGAGTTAATAAAAGTATTAGTCAGAGGGCTGAAGAGGGGTTGTTGAGGTGGTTTGGTCATTTAGAGAGAATGGATCAAAGTAGAATGACATGGAGAGCATTTAAATCTGCAGGAGAAGGAAGGCGGGGGAGGGGTCGTCCTCGAAAAGGTTGGAAGGAATAGGTAAGGGAGGTTTTGTGGGCGAGGGTCTTGGACTTCCAGCAGGCGTGCATGAGTGTGTTCGATAGGAGTGAATGGAGACGAATGGTATTTGGGACCTGACGATCTGTTGGAGTGTGAGCAGGGTAATATTTAGTGAGGGGATTCGGGAAAACCAGTTATTTTTATATAGCCGGACTTGAGTCCTGGAAATGGGAAGTACAATGCCTGCACTCTAAAGGAGGGGTTTTGGGATATTAGCAGTTTGGAGGGATATGTTGTGTATCTTTATACGTATATGCTTCTAAACTGTTGTGTTCTGAGCACCTCTGCAAAAACAGTGATTATGTGAGTGAGGTGAAAGTGTTGAATGGTGATGAAAGTATTTTCTTTCTTTTTGGGTCACCCTGCCTCGGTGGGGGACGGCCGACTTGTTGAAATACATATATATATATATATATATATATATATATATATATATATATATATATATATATATATATATATATATATATATATATATATACATATTATTATCACACTGGCCGATTCCCACCAAGGCAGGGTGGCCCGAAAAAGAAAAACTTTCACCATCATTCACTCCATCACTGTCTTGTCAGAAGGGTGCTTTACACTACAGTTTTTAAACTGCAACATTAACACCCCTCCTTCAGAGTGCAGGCACTGTACTTCCCATCTCCAGGACTCAAGTCCGGCCTGCCGGTTTCCCTGAACCCCTTCATAAATGTTACTTTGCTCACACTCCAACAGCACGTCAAGTATTAAAAACCATTTGTCTCCATTCACTCCTATCAAACACGCTCACGCATGCCTGCTGGAAGTCCAAGCCCCTCGCACACAAAACCTCCTTTACCCCCTCCCTCCAACCTTTCCTAGGCCGACCCCTACCCCGCCTTCCTTCCACTACAGACTGATACACTCTTGAAGTCACTCTGTTTCGCTCCATTCTCTTTACATGTCCGAACCACCTCAACAACCCTTCCTCAGCCCTCTGGACAACAGTTTTGGTAATCCTGCACCTCCTCCTGACTTCCAAACTACGAATTCTCTGCATTATATTCACACCACACATTGCCCTCAGACATGATATCTCCACTGCCTCCAGCCTTCTCCTCGCTGCAACATTCATCACCCATGCTTCACACCCATATAAGAGCGTTGGTAAAACTACACTCTCATACATTCCCCTCTTTGCCTCCAAGGACAAAGTTCTTTGTCTCCAAAGACTCCTAAGTGCACCACTCACCCTTTTCCCCTCATCAATTCTATGATTCACCTCATCTTTCATAGACCCATCCGCTGACACGTCCACTTCCAAATATCTGAATACATTCACCTCCTCCATACTCTCTCCCTCCAATCTGATATCCAATCTTTCATCACCTAATCTTTTTGTTATCCTACCAAATTCATCCACCAATCTCTGCAACTTCTCTTCAGAATCTCCCAAGAGCACAGTGTCATCAGCAAAGAGCAACTGTGACAACTCCCACTTTATGTGTGATTCTTTATCTTTTAACTCCACGCCTTTTGCCAAGACCCTCGCATTTACTTCTCTTACAACCCCATCTATAAATATATTAAACAACCACGGTGACATCACACATCCTTGTCTAAGGCCTACTTTTACTGGGAAATAATTTCCCTCTTTCCTATGTACTCTAACTTGAGCCTCACTATCCTCGTAAAAACTCTTCACTGCTTTCAGTAACCTACCTCCTACACCATACACCTGCAACATCTGCCACATTGCCTCCCTATCCACCCTGTCATACGCCTTTTCCAAATCCATAAATGCCACAAAGACCTCTTTAGCCTTATCTAAATACTGTTCATTTATATGTTTCACTGTAAACACCTGGTCCACACACCCCCTACCTTTCCTAAAGCCTCCTTGTTCATCTGCTATCCTATTCTCCGTCTTACTCTTAATTCTTTCAATAATAACTCTACCATACACTTTACCAGGTATACTCAACAGACTTATCCCCCTATAATTTTTGCACTCTCTTTTGTCCCCTTTGCCTTTATACAAAGGAACTACGCATGCTCTCTGCCAATCCCTAGGTACCTTACCCTCTTCCATACATTTATTAAATAATTGCACCAACCACTCCAAAACTATATCCCCACCTGCTTTTAACATTTCTATCTTTATCCCATCAATCCCGGCTGCCTTACCCCCTTTCATTTTACCTACTGCCTCACGAACTTCCCCCACACTCACAACTGGCTCTTCCTCACTCCTACAAGATGTTATTCCTCCTTGCCCTATACACGAAATCACAGCTTCCCTATCTTCATCAACATTTAACAATTCCTCAAAATATTCCCTCCATCTTCCCAATACCTCTAACTCTCCATTTAATAACTCTCCTCTTCTATTTTTAACTGACAAATCCATTTGTTCTCTAGGCTTTCTTAACTTGTTAATCTCACTCCAAAACTTTTTCTTATTTTCAACAAAATTTGTTGATAACATCTCACCCACTCTCTCATTTGCTCTCTTTTTACATTGCTTCACCACTCTCTTAACCTCTCTCTTTTTCTCCATATACTCTTCCCTCCTTGCATCACTTCTACTTTGTAAAAACTTCTCATATGCTAACTTTTTCTCCCTTACTGCTCTCTTTACATCATCATATATATGTATATATATATATTTTTTTTATTTTTATTATCACACCGGCCGATTCCCACCAAGGCAGGGTGGCCCGAAAAAGAAAAACTTTCACCATCATTCACTCCATCACTGTCTTGCCAGAAGGGTGCTTTACACTACAGTTTTTAAACTGCAACATTAACACCCCTCCTTCAGAGTGCAGGCACTGTACTTCCCATCTCCAGGACTCAAGTCCGGCCTGCCGGTTTCCCTGAATCCCTTCATAAATGTTACTTTGCTCACACTCCAACAGCACGTCAAGTATTAAAAACCATTTGTCTCCATTCACTCCTATCAAACACGCTCACGCATGCCTGCTGGAAGTCCAAGCCCCTCGCACACAAAACCTCCTTTACCCCCTCCCTCCAACCCTTCCTAGGCCGACCCCTACCCCGCCTTCCTTCCACTACAGACTGATACACTCTTGAAGTCATTCTGTTTCGCTCCATTCTCTCTACATGTCCGAACCACCTCAACAACCCTTCCTCAGCCCTCTGGACAACAGTTTTGGTAATCCCGCACCTCCTCCTAACTTCCAAACTACGAATTCTCTGCATTATATTCACACCACACATTGCCCTCAGACATGACATCTCCACTGCCTCCAGCCTTCTCCTCGCTGCAACATTCATCACCCACGCTTCACACCCATATAAGAGCGTTGGTAAAACTATACTCTCATACATTCCCCTCTTTGCCTCCAAGGACAAAGTTCTTTGTCTCCACAGACTCCTAAGTGCACCACTCACTCTTTTTCCCTCATCAATTCTATGATTCACCTCATCTTTCATAGACCCATCTGCTGACACGTCCACTCCCAAATATCTGAATACGTTCACCTCCTCCATACTCTCTCCCTCCAATCTGATATTCAATCTTTCATCACCTAATATATATATATATATATATATATATATATATATATATATATATATATATATATATATATATATATATATATATATATATATATATATATATCCTCATCTGTATTGTTGGTAAAGATTTGCACGAGAGAATTTTTTTAGTATTTCTGACATTGCTGGTATCTTCTCGCTGAACTCTCATCCACATCAGGTTGATAACAATGAAAGGCGTCTTAAACTCGAGAAACAATTAACTTCTATGTCCTAATGAAGAGCGAGTGTTGGGAAGTCATACCAGGAAGACCAATGTGTTTTAGCTTGATTTCAGAACAGACATGCCCTTTGGGCCCCTCTGTTGTTGTTGTTGCTCTTTTTAAAGGGCTAGGACGGTTTGTCCCGTGCGAGCTCTATCCCCCTCTCTCTTAATCCAGAGGTGAGTGCGTGCCAGGGCCACCTCTGATCCAGCATTCGTATCTTCACGTGCCAGCCTGGTTGTCCGGGAATTCTATATTTTCGTTCTTTTCTGTCTTGGTGTCCTTGTTTACTTCTATCTCAGGAGGAAGGTATTGGGTCACTCCAGCTGCCCTCTCCCCCTTGGGTCACTTCACCTACCCTCTCCCACCTGGGTCACTCCACCTGCCCTCTCCCACTTGGGTCACTCCACCTGCCCTCTCCCACCTGGGTCACTCCACGTATCCTCTCCCACCTGACAACAGTATGTGGTATGGCGACCTTACTTTCTCACTTTAAACCCACTGTTGACGTTTTATATATATCGCACAAACGTAAGACAGCTCACTTGAAGACAGCGCCTGAAGAGACTGTGGGAACTGAGGGCAGAGACTATGTCTCTGAACCAGAATAAAAAAAACATTTGCATTTCCCACAGATGAATGATGCAAAATGATTCTCTGATATCGTCCGTATGGACCATGAACGAACAGTTCCAAAACTATAAAAAAATAACCTTTGCAAGTGACT
>NC_091324.1:25309519-25334519 GCF_038502225.1 Cherax quadricarinatus | reverse complement strand
CTGCTCCCTCCCTCTCCCTGCCTCTCCCTCCTCTCCTGCCTCTCCCTCAGTCTCCCTGCCTCTCCCTCCTCTCCTGCCTCTCCCTCCTCTCCTGCTTCTCCCTCCACTCTCCTGCCTCTCCTCCTCTCCTGCCTCTCCCTCAGTCTCCATGCCTCCCTCCCTCTCTCCTGCCTCTCCCTCACTCTCCTGCCTCTCCCTCCACTCTCCCTGCCTCTCCCTTCACTCTCCCTGCCTCTCCCTCCCACTCTCCCTGCCTCTCCCTCCCACCTCTCCCTGCTTCTCCCTCCCACTCTCCTGCCTCTCCCTCCACTCTCCCTGCCTCTCCCTCCACTCTCCCTGCTTCTCCCCTCACTCTCCTGCTTCTCCCTCCCATCTCCTGCTTCTCCCTCCACTCTTCCCTGGCTTCTCCCTCACTCTCCCTGCTTCTCCCTCACTCTCCCTGCCTCTCCCTCCTCCTCCCTGCCTCTCCCTCACTCTCCTGCCTATCCCTCCACTCTCCCTGCTTCTCCCTCACTCTCCCTGTTCTCCCTCCTCCTCCTTCTCGTCATCTCTCCTTCTTCTCTCTCCTCCTCCCTGCTTCTCCGTCACTCTGCCTTCTCTCCTCTCCCTGCCTCTCCCTCCTCTCCTGCCTCTCCCTCCTCTCCTCCTCTCCTCCCTCTCTGCCCTCTCTCCCTCTCTCCTGCCTCTCCCTCACTCTCCCTGCCTCTCCCTCCTCTCCCTGCCTCTCCCTCCCTCTCCTGCTTCTCCCTACCCTCCTGTCTTTCTCCTTACCCTCTCCTGCTTCTCCCTACCCTCCTGTCTTTCTCCTTACCCTCTCCTGCTTCTCCCTACCCTCCTGTCTTTCTCCTTACCCTCTCCTGCTTCTTCCTCTCTCCCTGCCTCTCCTCTCTCTCCCTGCCTCCCTCCCTCTCTCTGCCTCTCTCTCTCTCCTGCTTCTCCTCCTCTCCCTCTTCTCCCTCCACTCTCCTGCTTCTCCCTCCTCTCCTGCCCTTCTCCCTCACTCTCCTGCCTCTCCTCATCTCCTGCCTCTCCCTCAGTCTCCCTGCCTCTCCCTCCTCTCCCTGCCTCTCCTCACTCTCCCTGCCTCTCTCACTCTCCTGCTTCTCCCTCCTCTCCCTGCCTCTCCTCTCTCCCTGCTTCTCCCTCACTCTCCTGCTTCTCCTCTCTCCCTGCCTCTCCTCCACTCTCCCTAGCTTCTCCCTCCTCTCCCTGCCTCTCCCTCTCTCCTGCCTCTCCCTCCCCCTCTCTCCTCTCCCTCACTCTCCCTGCCTCTCCCTCACTCTCCCTGCCTCTCTCTCACTCTCCCTGCTTCTCCCTCCTCTCCCTGCCTCTCCCTCACTCTCCTGCTTCTCCCTCCTCTCCATGCTTCCCTCCCTCTCTCCTGCCTCTCCCTACTCTCCTGTTCTCCTCACTCTCCTGCTTCTCCCTCCTCTCCCTGCTTCTCCCTCCTCTTCCTGCTTCTCCCTCCTCTCCTGCTTCTCCCTCCTCTCCCTGCCTCTCCCTCCTCTCCCTGCCTCTCCCTCTCTCCCTGTCTCTCCCTCCACTCTTCCTGCTTCTCCCTCCTCTCCTCTTCTCCCTCACTCTCCCTGCCTCTCCCTCTCCTCCCTGCCTCTCCCTCACTCCTCCTGCCTCTCTCTCTCTCCTGCTTCTCCGTCCTCTCCTGCTTCTCCTCACTCTCCCTGCTTCTCCCTCTCTCTCTCTCTCCCTCCCACTCTCCTGCCTCTCCCTCACTCTCTGCCTCTCCCTCCACTCTCCCTGCCTCTCCTCACTCTCCTCAGCTCTCCCTCCTCTCCTGCTCCCTCCTCTCCCTGCCTCTCCCTCCTCTCCTGCCTCTCCCTCCTCTCCCTGCCTCCCTCCTCTCCCCTCCTCTCTCCCTCCTCTCCCTGCTCTCCCTCACTCTCCTGCCTCCCTCCCTCTCTCTGCCTCTCCTCTCTCTCCTGCCTCTCCCTCCTCTCCTCCTCTCCCTCCTCTCCCTCCTCTCCCTGCCTCTCCTCACTCTCCCTGCCTCTCCCTCACTCCCCTCCCTGCCTCTCCCTCCTCTCCTGCTTCTCCCTCACTCTCCTGCTCTCCTCCACTCTCCTGCCTCTCCCTCCTCTCCTGCCCTCTCCTCCTCTCTCCTGCTCTCCCTCCTCTCCCTCTCCCTCCTCTCCCTCTCTCCCTGCCTCTCCCCTCCTCTCCCTGCTCTCCCTCCCACTCTCCATCCTCTCCCTCACTCTTCCTGCTCTCCTTCACTCTCCCTGCCTCTCCCTCACTCTCCCTGCCTCTCCCTCACTCTCCCTGCTTCTCCCTCACTCTCCCTGCCTCTCCCTCACTCTCCCTGCTTCTCCCTCACTCTCCCTGCCTCTCCCTCACTCTCCCTGCCTCTCCCTCACTCTCCCTGCCTCTCCCTCACTCTCCCTGCCTCTCCCTCACTCTCCCTGCTTCTCCCTCACTCTCCCTGCCTCTCCCTCACTCTCCCTGCTTCTCCCTCACTCTCCCTGCCTCTCCCTCACTCTCCCTGCCTCTCCCTCACTCTCCCTGCCTCTCCCTCACTCTCCCTGTTTAAAGGTCATGCAATCATCGCCGTAATTTTCTTTTACATGGTATTGTAATTATTTTTCTGCCCCTCCCTAACACGTAGTGGGAGGGGGAGGGGGAGGGGGGAGGGGGGAGGGAGAGGGGGAGGGGGAGGGGGAGGGATGGAGGAATATGGAAAGTGGGAGGGGAAGGGAAGGAGGGGAAGAGGGGAAGACGGTAGAATCAGGAGGAAGTGTGTGTGGAAGCTGCCGTCAACCAGATCTCTGGCGCTGAGAGCAACAACGAGGAGGCACTCATGCTGGCGAAACGTCTCACCCCTGTTTCACTTACATGACCTGACGACCCGTGATGACAGGTCACATCATGACCCAGGTCGTCACCCAGGTCGTCACCCAGGTCGTCACCCAGGTCGTCACCCAGGTCGTCACCCAGGTTCTCGCCTGACCACGATATTTTAGTAGTGGTTGACGCGGTTTCTCTACAATTTGTGCGAAACGTTGTGATGATGGCTGCTTGTTCCACGTACCATGCATGAACAACGTTGTTCCATTTACACAATTGCTTCTGGTCTCCCTGCTTCTGCTCCCTTTGCTTCTACTCTCCCTGCTTCTGATCTTCTTGCTTCTACTCTCGCTGCTTCTGCTCCCTTTGCTTCTACTCTCCCTGCTTCTGATCTTCTTGCTTCTACTCTCGCTGCTTCTGCTCCCTTTGCTTCTACTCTCCCTGCTTCTGATCTTCTTGCTTCTACTCTCGCTGCTTCTGCTCCCTTTGCTTCTACTCTCCCTGCTTCTGATCTTCTTGCTTCTACTCTCGCTGCTTCTGCTCCCTTTGCTTCTACTCTCCCTGCTTCTGATCTTCTTGCTTCTACTCTCCCTGCTTCTCTGTATCACCATCCCTTCTGCTAGTTGACTAGGGCTACAGGTGGTCACTCTGTAGCAGTCTACATTATTGTGTTGCTACGTGAGGTGTTCTATGGCAAGTGTTGAAGTCTCTCTCTCTCTCTCTCTCTCTCTCTCTCTCTCTCTCTCTCTCTCTCTCTCTCTCTCTCTCTCTCTCTCTCTCTCTCTCTCTCTACTATCAACAACACGGTCAAGGCAGAATCGATTATTCAGATATTTCATTCATTTCGCCGCACTGCCTGACCTGTGCACCTCTTCTTCCCTCCCCCCTTCCTCTCCTCCTCCTCCCCCTCCAACTTACTTCCCCCTTCTCCCTTCCTCTCCTCTTCCTCCTCCACCTTACTTCCCCCCCTCCCTCCCTTCTCTTCTTTACCCCTTGCTCTTGTCCGTCCTCTTCCTCCGTTTCACTCTCAGGGTGACCATCCCAGGGTGTTGCTGGTCTAAGCCGTTGTGTTGCACCCACGAGTGTCAACATGAGTGTCGCACCCTTTTCCCTCTTTCCCCTCCCCCTTCCCCATGTGCTCGTGTGTCATGTGTCACGTGTTACTGAGGATCCATGATTGGCTGACACGTGTTCATCCCAGAGACACTGGCCAATAGACGAGCTGGGTCTTGTATAATTAGACCGAACACATCTCCAAGTTGAGGGATTGATTACCTCCAACTCATCTTCCACCGTTCTTCTCCGTATTGGACCGATGAAGCCAGTGGCTGGCGAAACGTTTCCTTGGTAAAGATACCCAAGTGTCTCATTCGTAAGACGGAGTGGTCATGGACCGGACAGCCGCCATCACCGAACGCAGGTTCGAGTCCACACAGGTTCATTACGTTGAATCATCCCTATGGCTTATCAGACTTTGTTCTAGGTAACTTTTTACAATGGGAGGGGGAGGCAATCTGAAGAGATGCCGTGGACGTGGCAGGCCTGGTAGGCCTACCCAAGAAGTCATGGGATCTCCAGCAGGAGTGACCGAACTGTTTTATTTTTCTGGTCTGGCGTAACTCATCAGTTTGAGTGAGGGTTCGGTCTTGTCTACTTACCGGGGGATCCTGCTCCTCTCGGTGCGCCTCGCTGCCCCACTCTTCATCTCTTAGTTGCTAATCAAGTTGTCGTCTTTAAAGATTTAGTAAGATTGTTGAGGCACAGGTACACATTAGTACAATTATTATATATGATAGCATATGCAAGACAAGCCCCGGGGGGTGTAAATCTTCAGTGTCACCACGTGGCTGGTGTCACCACGTGGCTGGTGTCACCACGTGGCTGGTGTCACCACGTGGCTGGTGTCACCACGTGGCTGGTGTCACCACGTGGCTGGTGTCACCACGTGGCTGGTGTCACCACGTGGCTGGTGTCACCACGTTACCTCATCCTGAGAAAACTTTCCTTCATTCCTCCTGATGCTACTCTTGCAACATTGCACAGCTCCTGATGACGCACGGAGATGTGTGAAAGTACTTGAGAAGAAGATTTCCATCCCCTGTGGCTTGTCTTGCATTGTTAAGATCGCCTGTCTGCGACTGCAATGCCTAGTAACGTGTATATAAAATACGTAGGACAACCCAAAAAACTCAGGCGAAGTGACTTATTTCCACTGTGGTCTAATTACCAATATACATTGTCTGTGATTTTTCAATAACGATTCTTATTTGCGTCCGTCTACGTACTGCGACGTCATCTACGTTGTTTACGTTTATACTGGAGGTGTAAGGTCATGCGTGTCGTCTAGTGACGCGCTCACGAACGTCGAAATTTGTACAAAAATTCACTAGTAAAAGTATGGAGGAATTTTATCCCGTGAGTTACTTTCGTTTTTAAGTGATGTATATCAGACCTTTCATCTCTCACTCCTTCCTTACACCCTGGAGTGGGGAGACTAGCACTGCACCCTGGAGTGGGGAGACTAGCACTGCATCCTGGAGTGGGGAGACTAGCACTGCATCCTGGAGTGGGGAGACTAGCACTGCACCCTGGAGTGGGGAGACTAGCACTCCATCCTGGAGTGGGGAGACTAGCACTGCATCCTGGAGTGGGGAGACTAGCACTGCATCCTGGAGTGGGGAGACTAGCACTGCATCCTGGAGTGGGGAGACTAGCACTGCATCCTGGAGTGGGGAGACTAGCACTGCATCCTGGAGTGGGGAGACTAGCACTGCATCCTCGAGTGGGGAGACTAGCACTGCATCCTGGAGTGGGGAGACTAGCACTGCATCCTGGAGTGGGGAGACTAGCACTGCATCCTGGAGTGGGGAGACTAGCACTGTACCCTGGAGTGGGGAGACTAGCACTGCACTCTGGAGTGGGGAGACTAGCACTGCATCCTGGAGTGGGGAGACTAGCACTGCATCCTGGAGTGGGGAGACTAGCACTGCATCCTGGAGTGGGGAGACTAGCACTGCACCCTGGAGTGGGGAGACTAGCACTGCATCCTGGAGTGGGGAGACTAGCACTGCATCCTGGAGTGGGGAGACTAGCACTGCATCCTGGAGTGGGGAGACTAGCACTGCATCCTGGAGTGGGGAGACTAGCACTGCACCCTGGAGTGGGGAGACAAGCACTGCATCCTGGAGTGGGGAGACTAGCACTGCACCCTGGAGTGGGGAGACTAGCACTGCATCCTGGAGTGGGGAGACTAGCACTGCATCCTGGAGTGGGGAGACTAGCACTGCATCCTGGAGTGGGGAGACTAGCACTGCATCCTGGAGTGGGGAGACTAGCACTGCATCCTGGAGTGGGGAGACAAGCACTGTATCCTGGAGTGGGGAGACTAGCACTGCACCCTGGAGTGGGGAGACAAGCACTGCATCCTGGAGTGGGGAGACTAGCACTGCATCCTGGAGTGGGGAGACTAGCACTGCACCCTGGAGTGGGGAGACTAGCACTGCATCCTGGAGTGGGGAGACTAGCACTGCATCCTGGAGTGGGGAGACTAGCACTGCACCCTGGAGTGGGGAGACTAGCACTGCACCCTGGAGTGGGGAGACTAGCACTGCATCCTGGAGTGGGGAGACTAGCACTGCACCCTGGAGTGGGGAGACTAGCACTGCACCCTGGAGTGGGGAGACTAGCACTGCATCCTGGAGTGGGGAGACTAGCACTGCATCCTGGAGTGGGGAGACTAGCACTGCACCCTGGAGTGGGGAGACTAGCACTGCACCCTGGAGTGGGGAGACTACCACTGTACCCTGGAGTGGGGAGACTAGCACTGCACCCTGGAGTGGGGAGACTAGCACTGCACCCTGGAGTGGGGAGACTAGCACTGCACCCTGGAGTGGGGAGACTAGCACTGCACTCTGGAGTGGGGAGACTAGCACTGCACTCTGGAGTGGGGAGACTAGCACTGCATCCTGGAGTGGGGAGACTAGCACTGCATCCTGGAGTGGGGAGACTAGCACTGCACCCTGGAGTGGGGAGACTAGCACTGCACCCTGGAGTGGGGAGACTAGCACTGCATCCTGGAGTGGGGAGACTAGCACTGCATCCTGGAGTGGGGAGACTAGCACTGCATCCTGGAGTGGGGAGACTAGCACTGCACCCTGGAGTGGGGAGACTAGCACTGCATCCTGGAGTGGGGAGACTAGCACTGCATCCTGGAGTGGGAAGACTAGCACTGCATCCTGGAGTGGGGAGACTAGCACTGCATCCTGGAGTGGGGAGACTAGCACTGCACCCTGGAGTGGGGAGACTAGCACTGCACCCTGGAGTGGGGAGACTAGCACTGCACCCTGGAGTGGGGAGACTAGCACTGCACCCTGGAGTGGGGAGACTAGCACTGCACCCTGGAGTGGGGAGACTAGCACTGCACCCTGGAGTGGGGAGACTAGCACTGCACCCTTTAGTGGGGAGACTAGCACTGCATCCTGGAGTGGGGAGACTAGCACTGCACCCTGGAGTGGGGAGACTAGCACTGCACCCTGGAGTGGGGAGACTAGCACTGCACCCTGGAGTGGGGAGACTAGCACTGCACCCTGGAGTGGGGAGACTAGCACTGCACTCTAGAGTGGTGAGACTAGCACTGAACTCTGGAGTGGGGAGACTAGCACTGCACCCTGGAGTGGGGAGACTAGCACTGCACCCTGGAGTGGGGAGACTAGCACTGCACCCTGGAGTGGGGAGACTAGCACTGCACCCTGGAGTGGGGAGACTAGCACTGCACCCTGGAGTGGGGAGACTAGCACTGCACCCTGGAGTGGTGAGACTAGCACTGCACTCTAGAGTGGTGAGACTAGCACTGAACTCTGGAGTGGGGAGACTAGCACTGCACCCTGGAGTGGGGAGACTAGCACTGCACCCTGGAGTGGGGAGACTAGCACTGCACCCTGGAGTGGGGAGACTAGCACTGCACCCTGGAGTGGGGAGACTAGCACTGCACCCTGGAGTGGGGAGACTAGCACTGCACTCTGGAGTGGGGAGACTAGCACTGCACCCTGGAGTGGGGAGACTAGCACTGCATCCTGGAGTGGGGAGACTAGCACTGCATCCTGGAGTGGGGAGACTAGCACTGCACCCTGGAGTGGGGAGACTAGAACTGCACCCTCGAGTGGGGAGACTAGCACTGCACTCTGGAGTGGGGAAGCTAGCACTGCACCCTGGAGTGGGGAGACTAGCACTGCACCCTGGAGTGGGGAAGCTAGCACTGCACCCTGGAGTGGGGAGACTAGCACTGCACCCTGGAGTGGGGAGACTAGCACTGCACCCTGGAGTGGGGAGACTAGCACTGCACCCTGGAGTGGGGAGACTAGCACTGCACCCTGGAGTGGGGAGACTAGCACTGCACCCTGGAGTGGGGAGACTAGCACTGCACTCTGGAGTGGGGAAGCTAGCACTGCACTCTGGAGTGGGGAGACTAGCACTGCACCCTGGAGTGAGGAGACTAGCACTGCACCCTGGAGTGGGGAGACTAGCACTGCATCCTCGAGTGGGGAGACTAGCACTGCACTCTGGAGTGGGGAAGGTAGCACTGCACCCTGGAGTGGGGAGACTAGCACTGCACCCTGGAGTGGGGAAGCTAGCACTGCACCCTGGAGTGGGGAGACAAGCACTGCACCCTGGAGTGGGAAGACTAGCACTGCACCCTGGAGTGGGGAGACTAGCACTGCACTCTGGAGTGGGGAGACTAGCACTGCATCCTGGAGTGGGGAGACTAGCACTGCACTCTGGAGGGGGGAGACTAGCACTGCACCCTGGAGTGGGGAGACTAGCACTGCACTCTGGAGTGGGGAGACTAGCACTGCACCCTGGAGTTGGGAGACTAGCACTGCACCCTGGAGTGGGGAGACTAGCACTGCACCCTGGAGTGGGGAGACTAGCACTGCACTCTGGAGTGGGGAAGCTAGCACTGCACCCTGGAGTGGGGAGACTAGCACTGCACCCTGGAGTGGGGAAGCTAGCACTGCACCCTGGAGTGGGGAGACTAGCACTGCACCCTGGAGTGGGGAGACTAGCACTGCACCCTGGAGTGGGGAGACTAGCACTGCACTCTGGAGTGGGGAGACTAGCACTGCATCCTGGAGTGGGGAGACTAGCACTGCTCTCTGGAGTGGGGAGACTAGCACTGCACCCTGGAGTGGGGAGACTAGCACTGCACCCTGGAGTGGGAAGACTAGCACTGCACCCTGGAGTGGGGAGACTAGCACTGCACCCTGGAGTGGGGAGATTAGCACTACACTCTGGAGTGGGGAGACTAGCGCTGCATCCTGGAGTGGGGAGACTAGCACTGCATCCTGGAGTGGGGAGACTAGCACTGCACCCTGGAGTGGGGAGACTAGCACTGCACCCTGGAGTGGGGAGACTAGCACTGCACTCTGGAGTGGGGAGACTAGCACTGCACCCTGGAGTGGGGAGACTAGCACTACACTCTGGAGTGGGGAGACTAGCACTGCACTCTGGAGTGGGGAGACTAGCACTGCACTCTGGAGTGGGGAGACTAGCACTGCACTCTGGAGTGGGGAGACTAGCACTGCACTCTGGAGTGGGGAGACTAGCACTGCACTCTGGAGTGGGGAGACTAGCACTGCACTCTGGAGTGGGGAGACTAGCACTGCACTCTGGAGTGGGGAGACTAGCACTGCACTCTGGAGTGGGGAGACTAGCACTGCACTCTGGAGTGGGGAGACTAGCACTGCACTCTGGAGTGGGAGACTAGCACTGCATCCTGGAGTGGGGAGACTAGCACTGCACCCTGGAGTGGGGAGACTAGCACTGCACTCTGGAGTGGGGAGACTAGCACTGCATCCTGGAGTGGGGAGACTAGCACTGCATCCTCGAGTGGGGAGACTAGCACTGCATCCTGGAGTGGGGAGACTAGCACTGCATCCTGGAGTGGGGAGACTAGCACTGCATCCTGGAGCGGGGAGACTAGCACTGCATCCTGGAGTGGGGAGACTAGCACTGCATCCTGGAGTGGGGAGACTAGCACTGCATCCTGGAGTGGGGAGACTAGCACTGCATCCTGGAGTGGGGAGACTAGCACTGCATCCTGGAGTGGGGAGACTAGCACTGCATCCTGGAGTGGGGAGACTAGTACTGCACCCTGGAGTGGGGAGACTAGCAATGCATCCTGGAGTGGGGAGACTAGCACTGCATCCTGGAGTGGGGAGACTAGCACTGCACCCTGGAGTGGGGAGACTAGCACTGCGTCCTGGAGTGGGGAGACTAGCACTGCATCCTAGAGTGGGGAGACTAGCACTGCATCCTGGAGTGGGGAGACTAGCACTGCATCCTGGAGTGGGGAGACTAGAACTGCATCCTAGAGTTTGGAGACTAGCACTGCATCCTGGAGTGGGGAGACTAGCACTGCATAATGGAGTGGGGAGACTACCACTGCACCCTGGAGCGGGGAGACTAGCACTGCATCCTGGAGTGGGGAGACTACCACTGCACCCTGGAGTGGGGAGACTAGCACTGCACACTGGAGTGGGGAGACTAGCACTACATCCTGGAGTGGGGAGACTAGCACTGCACCCTGGAGTGGGGAGACTAGCACTGCACCCTGAAGTGGGGAGACTAGCACTGCACCCTGGAGTGGGGAGACTACCAGTGCACCCTGGAGTGGGGAGACTAGTGCTGCAACCTGGAGTGGGCTCCCTCTCCCCACTCCTTAATTATCTTTCCTTCCAACTCAAATTTACCTACCTCGTCCCCTTCCCCCACCTCTTACCCCTCACTCCTCACCCCTCACCCCTTCCTGAACCTCGTTTGGGAGGGGGGAAGGAGGGGGTTGGTGTGCTGCAGCGTCACAACTCACGCACCATGCAACAATCAACGTCTCACCCCTTTCCCCCCTCCCTCCACTCTATCCACCCCTTCCTCAACCCCTCCACTCTTCCCTCCCCACCTCCATCATCCCCGTCTCTCTCCTGCACACTCTTCTGGCTTTCTTTTCCACCTTTCCCTCTCCTCCACCCCTTTCCACCATTATCCCTCCTTTCCACGCCCTCCTCCAACCCCTCGGCCGCCCCCACCCCTTCCAGTCACACCCCCACCCACTGCCTCCACTTCTCCTCCACTTCAAGTCTTGACAAGAGAGGTCTTTTCCCTCACTGGGTGCCACAAGGAGATCCGGAGGTGCCAACAGTGCCACAGCCATGGGGACAAGCACAGAATACTTCACCTAACCGCCGCCCACTCCGTCGCCCACTCCGCTGCCCACCCTGCCGCCCACTCCAACCCACTGCCACGCGTCAACAACCCGCCACCACCACCATTCCAAAACGGAAAATTCCCCACCAGGTACATTATCCAGAGTCCTGGATTATGTACCTGGGGTTATGTACCTCAGCAACGGTACTCATGTCCTGGGAGGCAGGCTGGGCTGTACCTTGACCTTAGTAGGTTTAGCGCTTAGTAATGATAATAATAATAATAATAATAATAATAATAATAATAATAATAATAATAATAATAATAATAATAATAATAATAATAATAATAATAATAGTAATAATATAGTGTAGCGTACCTACAAGAGAAGGACTTACTAGGAACCATTTACAGCAGTCAACACAGTCTTTATTCTACCTAGTACTGCCCTCTGTGTCTACAAAAGGCAATTACCAACAGCCGGAGTGATCAAGAGGTCAGACCGCGATTAACGAACGGAGGGTCGAGCCTACACAAGCGAATATCCCCACACGGATTAAGCACTTCATGAAATAGAATCTTCACTCCGCGTCTCCAGAACTGAGCATCAGTAAGGTATCCGGGATTACTTCTGGATCAAGGTTGACCACTGCTGTGTACGTCTCACGCCGTCAGGGGATCCTCTTGTAGCAGGATGAGATTGCAGTCCTCCAGAAAGACGAGAGTTACATAACTCTGTACATAGAAAAGAGCTTATGACGACTTTTCGGCCCGACTTGGACCGTTTACAGGTCACACTGACACAAGAAGGTGAGGTAGCCAGCGTATATATAGGAGAGGGACGGGACAGAGAGAGGAAGAAGGAAGTGGAGAAGTAGTGGAAGAGGTAATGCTAGTAGTAGAAGTGGTAGTAGTAGTAGAAGTACATTGATCTATAGAAGAGACTAGTGGTTCTCCAGCGATGTAGTGTTGTATGGACAGAACCAACAGACACTGTGTAGGTATACAAACGTAATAACACCAGTTTTAGGATTTAGTTGCTATCCTATGAAGTGTACAGTAAAATATAAGAGATTTAGTATTCTTACTGTAAAACAATGGATTTGTAGTCAAAATATCTTAATTTTAGTGGAAATATAGATAAATTGGACATGTCTCGCTCATTTGTCTAATTTAATAAGTAGGAAACAGTCAGAACAAATGTAAATTATCGTTAGTTGCGGTAAAAAGGGTAATAATCGACTTATTTTAGATAAAAATTAAAGTATGGCGGAAAATGCTTCGAACGCTCTGAGTCCATCCGTTCCGTGATAATGTAAACAGACGGGATCCAGCGGAGGTGTACAGGTCTTTGCTGAGAGAAGTGGCGAGTCATGCATACCAAGTCTCCTGGAAGTTACCTGGTTACCTGGAGTCGCTTCCGGTGATAATCACTTCTTTTCCCTTCCTTCCGCTCGGTCTCAAACAGGCCTCCTGGTTGCTGGTCTGGTTTGATCTGAACACCACGTCTGGAATATGGTCCCGGCTTGAAACATCCACTGGTGAGACGGTTACAAAAATCCCGCTACTACTTATACTACTACTACTACTACTACTACTACTACTACTACTACTACTACTACTACTACTACTACTACTACTACTACTACTACTACTACTACTACTACTACTCTACTACTTCCACTTAACTCTACCACTACTTCTCCACTTCTTTCTTTCTTCTTCTCTTTGTCCCGTCCCTGCCCCCCTCTCGTTTATATTTACTGACTCCCTCACCTTCGTGTGTTAGTGTGACTCGTAAATGGTCCAAGTCGGACCCAAACATTGTCATAAGGTTTTCTCTTCTATGTGCGGGTTATCTGTGTGTTGTTCCAGATCACATTGTTGACCCCCTACGAGAGGCTGGACTGGTGCAGCTATTCACTTCCAGAAGAATATCTTTAATATCTCTTCAGTACATCCAGGATGTCCGTTTACAAGTCCTCTGGTAAGAAGAAATCACAACTGTCGAAACTCCTCATGATGTGTAAGATACATCTCATGATCCAGATCCAGATGAGCTATAAATGGAGGGATGTTGGTACGCTGCAGTTCTTTTTTAACTCTAGTGTAGGCGCGCCTCTGGCAAGACAGTCATGGAGTGAATGATGATGAAACTGTTTCTTCTTTTTCTGGTAACCCTGCCTCGGTGGGAAACACGTGTTAAGTCTGTCCATTAAATTAAAAGTTTACAGGAGTCGCAGATTCTGGAGAAGAGTTCAAAAGCCTAGCGAAAATTAGTGGTGACATCAGCACACCGAAAACAACATTGGATAAATATCCGTGGTTCACCACGTCTCTTCAACACTCAATAAGAGAGAAAATTGGACAAGTTTCTGTAGGAAATGCTTGATCAGCAAGGCTGTGGTGGCTATGTGTACCTGCAGGCTGGTTGTAGCCACAGCCTGGCTAGTCGGGTACTCGTCAGGTAAGACCCATCAACACCAAAACCTCTTGTACTCTCATTCTGCTGACCACCACCACCCACCACAATCACCGCCCCACAACCTAGCACCGTCTTGACCGCCCTCTCACCCTCCCTATGATCGATGTGGGTGGTGTTCGTGTGGTGGCGGTGGCTTGGCAGCTAATTGGAATATTACGATCATACATCACGCTAGTTAAAGAGTATTAGTAGTATTTACGGGGCGGCCTGTGTGTCGACCCTCCTGTACACACACACACACAAACACAGTATCATTTGAATAAGACACAATGAGCGGGTTATGGCATTTCATTGAGAAGACATTTCGTCCACGAGGGACTATGTCAACGAAGTCTCGATGGAAGAAACGTCTTCACAATGCCACCAAACGTATATTGTCAGTACATTCTACCAGTGATACAGAATGACGAGGATTCAAGCAACAACACCCTCACTCACAAGACCACGATCACTCAGCAGTGATCGTGGTCTTGTGAGTGAAGGGTCTTACGTTTTCCAGGACTCTGGAGAGATACGTGTTCCACTGGTGTCACAAACAATGCCAGCGACCTGAGGAGCACAGCTGAGGACACACCTGAGACAGTGCCGCTCACCCAAGCCAAAATTTCAGAAGAAATAAATCAGTGTCATTCTTCTTGGTATTACCGAGACGAGAGACGTCTCTTCCTTGTCACAAGTCACTGGGAGGAAGGTATGCTTGTGCGTTCGAAAATCCGAGGAATTCGCAAATAATTGTAGCCTGGATGATCGTGTTGCATAACTCATTGAATAGCCAGAGTACATATGACGGAGGTTAACACAAGCTGACTTCTGGGTGAAGTCAGCCGCGGAGTACTGATTCACAAGGACCAGAGGCGTGGAGAGCAAAGCTGTTGGAGACAATGATGAGTTTCCCGAACTAGTAATATGTAAAGGAGCCTACCAGAGAGAGTGGCGATGATGAACCAGCAAGAAGAGATCATGTATTCTCCCCTAACACATTCGATATTGGAGGGGTCATCCCCTGCAGAGGATAGTGACCTCTGCAAAGGGGTCACCATCCCCTGCTTGCTAATCACTGAAGACTATAGAAGCGAGACTTCTGAAAACAGACGGAGACAACATTGGGATACTGAACTAAATGAGAGCTGGTAAAAAGAACAAGATAATCTCTACACGGGGTTCACTGAAACAATGTGTTAGATAGTGTGACCACACAAACCACGATGGTAATCTTCACACAACGTGAGACAACCACGAGACACTTTAGCCCAGAAGGAACAAAAACGAGAAGCACGAGAAGAACAGTAGTTCTGAGCCGGATAAGAAGCTAAACTGAGGAACGCGAGAACAGTGGACAATTACAAGGCTCGCAGAGTCGTGACAAAGAGAGAACAAAGCAGGAAACCAAAGAATATGGGAGAGCGAGGCTAGGAGATGGGCAGAGCTAGGCTAAGAGATGGGCAGAGCTAGGCTAGGAAATGGGCAGAGGAAGGCTAGATGGCCAGAGCGAGGCTAGGAAATGGGCAGAACGTTGCTTTCCTCCTGCAGACACAAATAAACAAGTTCAACAACGAAAGAGCCGCCAGTGGCAAGATTTGCCACATTTGTGTTTCTCGACGTGAAACATTAGAAGAAAGTCATTTAGAAATTAGAGAGGCAGCCTCTGGAAGCCGAAGGCCTGGCGGAGGTGCCAACAATACAGTAATATATGTACAGGGTTAACTTAGTACAGAGATATCTTAGTAACGAAATAAGGTAAGTTCATTCACAGCGCATCCATCCCTGCAGCGCCGTATGACCCATGTGGGTTTAGCTCTTAGTTTTGATTGTAATAATAATAATGATGATAATAATAGCTGAAATTAGTGCAGGAATAACATAATACAGAAATAACTTAGTACAGGGATAACTTAGTAAAGAAATAAGGTGACACAGGAATCAGTACAGAAATAACTTAGTACAGGGATAACTTAGTACAGAGAAAACTTGGTAAAGAAATAAGGTAATAGAGAAATAGCTTAGTACAGAGATAACTTAGTACAGGAATAACTTAGTACAGGGACAACTTAGTACAGGGTTAACTTAGTAGAGATAACTTACTAACGAAATAAGGTAAGAGAGAAATGACTTAGTACCGGGATAACTTAGTACAGGGATAAGTTAGTACAGAAATAACTTAGTGCAGAAATAAGGTAAATCAGGAATAACTTAACGCAGGAATAACTTAGTACAGGAATAACTTAGCGCAGGAATAAGTCTTCAGGTTAGATGCTCAGCTCATTATGGTGTTGCAGACAAACGTCCACTTTATAAACATTGTTTCTCTCTCATTGCTCATTAACTTCGTTATACAAACACCTGTAACCTAACACCTGTCTCTCGCCTGACACTTCACACCTGTAGCTCACCTGGGAGAGGATCCTCGTTAACCCACCGGAAACTTGGCACTTGTAGCTTACCTGGGAGAGGATCCTCGTTATCCCACCGGAAACTTGGCACTTGTAGCTTACCTGGGAGAGGATCCTCGTTAACCCACCGGAAACTTGGCACTTATAGCTTACCTGGGAGAAGATCCTCGTTAACCCACCGGAAACTTGGCATTTATAGCTTACCTGGGAGAGGATCCTCGTTAATCCACCGGAAACTTGGCACTTGTAGCTTACCTGGGAGAAGATCCTCGTTAACGCACAGGAAACCTCACGTCGACAAACGAGCATTCTGTAAACAATGAAGATCATCATTTAAGGAGTTATTAAACGAGACAAGAAAGCCTCCATAAAACGCTCGTTGAATACATAAGGTAAAGTATCGCCTGCGTTGAGCGCATGAGTTGTCTTGTCTGCGCGAGTCCGATGTTTACTTTTGGTAATCTATTGTTGGTGTGTGAGTGCGCATTGCTGCTTTTGTTTTATTCTCAGGAGCGCTGAATGACCTTAAGGGTCAAATCATTTTGTAAATTCGGGGATTTCCTTCTATCAGTGTGTGTGTGTGTGTGTGTGTGTGTGTGTGTGTGTGTGTGTGTGTGTGTATGTGTGTGTGTGTGTGTGTGTGTGTATGTGTGTGTGTGTGTGTGCGTGTGTGTGTGTGTGTGTGACTTAAGAAATCGTAATGACCCGATTGCTAACGCGACGGGCTGGAGTTTTGAGACTCTATGACCGCGGGTTCAATCCCGGCCGGGGGTATGGTTTGTGTGTGTGTGTGTGTGTCCTTCACTCTAGGTTCATAGAGTGCGTCTGCGTCTGGTATTATCCATGGGTATTTGCTGTCAGGTACTGCTTTTTCAGTCGTTCCGTCACTTTTCTTTTTCGATGTTTCGATCTGTCCAAATTTGGCTGCTCAACGCTTCTGACCCCCAGTGTGTGGTGCCATCCCTAGCTCAGCGGGTACATCCTTGAGTATTTGTGGATCATCCTACCTCCGTGAGTACATCCTTGAGTGTTTGAGGGCCATCCTGCCTCTGTGAGTACATCCTTGAGTGTTTGAGGGCCATCCTGCCTCTGTGAGTACATCCTTGAGTGTTTGAGGGCCATCCTACCTCCGTGAGTACATCCTTGAATGTTTGAGGGCCATCCTACCTCAGTGAATACATCCTTGAATGTTTGAGGGCCATCCTACCTCTGTGAGTACATCCTTGAATGTTTGAGGGCCATCCTACCTCTGTGAGTACATCCTTGAATGTTTGAGAACCATCCTACCTCAGTGAATACATCCTTGAATGTTTGAGGGCCATCCTACCTCTGTGAGTACATCCTTGAATGTTTGAGGGCCATCCTACCTCTGTGAGTACATCCTTGAATGTTTGAGAACCATCCTACCTCAGTGAATACATCCTTGAATGTTTGAGGGCCATCCTACCTCTGTGAGTACATGTCGTAAGGGGTTCTTGAATGGAGATATCGTAGGTTGAAAGTAGACACACTTGTAGGATGGTAAATGTATTGTCAGACTGAGATGAGAGATGGAGCCCGGTGTCTAGCCTGTTCACGCCTCTAAGGTCTGCCGCCGAGTGAGGCCGGGACAGAGGAATGGGCCTCCTCGTGTGCATCCCGTGACGTCACACCAAGCCAGGCCTACGAGGGATCTCGTGTCTAAAGCACAGGGATGATACTAATATGCTATGCTATATAATACTGGGAATACAGGGATCAGCAACTATGCTGACAGCTCGGTCATGTTACGTATGTCGTCCCGACATACACTACTATACTATAGGCTGAACAGGCAGGCGGATCTGGGCTGATTCTATACAATAACAAATTCATGTATAACTTAGAACTAATGGATGGTACAACATGATTTTGACGTAATGGGTGTTAACGTAATCATTACAAACTATAAGAACAAATCATTATACAATATGGATGGAATTGATCGATCGATCTGTATTCATGCACTCTACGGATTCTGAGGAAGAATAAATATATACAAAGAAGTGTTTAACAGAAAGGCAGATTCGGTGCACTCAAATCTAGACTGTTAATTCTCAGAATACGGAGGGGACGTGAACACGAAAATTTCTGACAAACTGATCAGCTAATAACAGAACACACAGTTGACAAATTCATTCATCTCGGACATCTAATTATACAGACTATGTACATTTAAACCCAATTCTGCGAGGGTAAGGTTTACATATGCAGAATGGTTATCATCTCTGGGAGGATCGAATTCCTCTGCAATGGCTAACACATGCCTTGACTGAGAGAGATCTGAAGGAGTATCTACAAAAGATACAGGTACAATCACTAGTGACTGTGGAATTACTAACTGGTAAACTCTTCTGCTTGGAGTACCCAACTCGGCTGTTCGATACAGTAACTCTTGGCTCGTTACAAAGTCACTAATGGGTACTGGTGGCTTCACAGTAAGAATAAGATCTTCCTGGAGCAGGAATCGAATCACACCAGACACAAGGGATCGGTTCTTTGGGCATTTTTGACATCCTCGACAGTAAATAGAGGATCTGCAGTAACTACACTAACGTGTCGCGATAAAGCATCTGCTACACAACACAACAGATATACAATAATGCACGAAAATTAACACTGAATTAAGGAGATTAAAAGAAATGAATGCAATTAGTACATGATAAACAGAGTCTGATCAAGAGTCACTGAATGTCACTAAGAGAAAAATTCACTGGGAACACAAAAGAATTGTCTCAACACTCGCAAATGTCTCAAAAAAAAAATATTATAGCTGTAACACTTGAAAAAATGAGATTGATGGATTGCTTATATCGTCTTGCTGCTGTCCTCTGCACAGATGATCGTAGAATTGCGCTTAAATCGGCGAGAGACAACACATAGGAGGCTTTTAAAGATGGCGCGCCACTCTCTAGCTCTTGACCCCCTATGTGGTCCTTAAAATATGGTGCTACAACCCTTAGCAGTGCACCAAAACACTGATGAGGTAGGTGAGATGTAATGGCCGACTGTAGTTGGGTTTGTGGGGAATGGCTGAGCGAGGCGTCTGAGACCGGCAATGGTGCGACACACGTGATCGTGAGTGGCTGGGCTTATGGGTTGAACGTCGTAAGCCTCACTGAGAAAACCCACACTGCCGACTGGCTTAAAATAAACCCACGAAATACTACAACACCACAAGGATGACAAGGAGCACTCAGAATGCTTGGAACTTGAATCACAAGCGATGAAGGCTACTCATGTGGCTTGCTTGAGTACTGGGGTAAGACACCTGGGTTAGTTGCTAGCTGGCTTATCTTAACCCTTCACACAGAATAGCTTGATAACTCCACACGATGAGCACAGCAGGGGTGGAAGCTGGCTTGGCAGGCAAAATAATTGGATGGAGTAGGCTAGGCTGGACTGGACTCGGGTGTTCTGACTCCCCCACCACAGACTGGAAGCTGGCTTATTTTGCAAACTCGGGTCAACCCCTCGGGAGTAATGCAAAAGCAGATAACCACTAATACAAAGAGACTGACCAGTGAATAATGTAGAAGCTGGTAGAGTAGCTGGCTTGAGGTAGCTGGATGGGGTGAACCTCGGTAGGCCTACTGGTAACACGAAATGGCCGTCTTGCTGGTCGACACTTTATCTCCAGAAATCGCTGTAATCGTCAGAATTACAGGCTCACCGCTGCCACCATTTGTCGTAAGGGGTTCTTGAATGGAGATATCGTAGGTTGAAAGTAGACACACTTGTAGGATGGTAAATGTATTGTCAGACTGAGATGAGAGATGGAGCCCGGTGTCTAGCCTGTTCACGCCTCTAAGGTCTGCCGCCGAGTGAGGCCGGGACAGAGGAATGGGCCTCCTCGTGTGCATCCCGTGACGTCACACCAAGCCAGGCCTACGAGGGATCTCGTGTCTAAAGCACAGGGATGATACTAATATGCTATGCTATATAATACTGGGAATACAGGGATCAGCAACTATGCTGACATACATCCTTGAATGTTTGAGGGCCATCCTACCTCAGTGAATACATCCTTGAATGTTTGAGGGCCATCCTACCTCTGTGAGTACATCCTTGAATGTTTGAGAACCATCCTACCTCAGTGAATACATCCTTGAATGTTTGAGGGCCATCCTACCTTTGTCAGTACATCCTTGAATGTTTGAGGGCCATCCTACCTCTGTGAGTACATCCTTGAATGTTTGAGAACCATCCTACCTCAGTGAATACATCCTTGAATGTTTGAGGGCCATCCTACCTCTGTGAGTACATCCTTGAATGTTTGAGGGCCATCCTACCTCAGTGAATACATCCTTGAATGTTTGAGGGCCATCCTACCTCTGTGAGTACATCCTTGAATGTTTGAGAACCATCCTACCTCAGTGAATACATCCTTGAATGTTTGAGGGCCATCCGACCTTTGTCAGTACATCCTTGAATGTTTGAGGGCCATCCTACCTCTGTGAGTACATCCTTGAATGTTTGAGAACCATCCTACCTCAGTGAATACATCCTTGAATGTTTGAGGGCCATCCTACCTCTGTGAGTACATCCTTGAATGTTTGAGGGCCATCCTACCTCAGTGAATACATCCTTGAATGTTTGAGGGCCATCCTACCTCTGTGAGTACATCCTTGAATGTTTGAGAACCATCCTACCTCAGTGAATACATCCTTGAATGTTTGAGGGCCATCCTACCTTTGTCAGTACATCCTTGAATGTTTGAGGGCCATCCTACCTTTGTCAGTACATCCTTGAATGTTTGAGGGCCATCCTACCTCTGTGAGTACATCCTTGAATGTTTGAGAACCATCCTACCTCAGTGAATACATCCTTGAATGTTTGAGGGCCATCCTACCTTTGTCAGTACATCCTTGAATGTTTGAGGGCCATCCTACCTTTGTCAGTACATCCTTGAATGTTTGAGGGCCATCCTACCTCTGTGAGTACATCCTTGAATGTTTGAGAACCATCCTACCTCAGTGAGTACATCCTTGAATGTTTGAGGGCCATCCTACCTCAGTGAATACATCCTTGAATGTTTGAGGGCCATCCTACCTCTGTGAGTACATCCTTGAATGTTTGAGAACCATCCTACCTCAGTGAATACATCCTTGAATGTTTGAGGGCCATCCTACCTTTGTCAGTACATCCTTGAATGTTTGAGGGCCATCCTACCTCTGTGAGTACATCCTTGAATGTTTGAGAACCATCCTACCTCAGTGAATACATCCTTGAATGTTTGAGGGCCATCCTACCTCTGTGAGTACATCCTTGAATGTTTGAGGGCCATCCTACCTCAGTGAATACATCCTTGAATGTTTGAGGGCCATCCTACCTCTGTGAGTACATCCTTGAATGTTTGAGAACCATCCTACCTCAGTGAATACATCCTTGAATGTTTGAGGGCCATCCTACCTTTGTCAGTACATCCTTGAATGTTTGAGGGCCATCCTACCTCTGTGAGTACATCCTTGAATGTTTGAGAACCATCCTACCTCAGTGAATACATCCTTGAATGTTTGAGGGCCATCCTACCTTTGTCAGTACATCCTTGAATGTTTGAGGACCATCCTACCTCTGTGAGTACATCCTTGAGTGTTTGAGGACCATCCTACGCCAGTGAGTACATCCTTGAATGTTTGAGGACCATCCTACCTCTGTGAGTACATCCTTGAGTGTTTGAGGACCATCCTACCTCAGTGAATACATCCTTTGATCGTCTACTCATTCCATTAGTTCACCTCCCTCTACTGTGAGTGACCCTTCGTTATTTATACTTGTTTTTGAGTACCATCTATCGTCACTGGCGGCTGCGACACTACCGGCCGCCTGGGTCAAATTTGGCTATCCATTTTGTGTCTTTCTACAAATTGTTTCTTCCTAGCTTTGCATGTTTATTTCCAGCTACTCTGCTTCTCCCTTCTCTTGACATTCTCAGTGCTCTATACGTTTCATCCCTCGTTTCGACCTCTGCATTGCTGTCTCTCTTCTCGTGGCTTGTCTCACTCCCAGTGTCCCTTTCCACTGGACGTCACTTGGGAAATCTTTCATCCTTGTATAACTAATCTCTCTCTCTCTCTCTCTCTCTCTCTCTCTCTCTCTCTCTCTCTCTCTCTCTCTCTCTCTCTCTCTCTCGCTCTCTCTCTCTCTCTCTCTCTCTCTCTCCTCTCTCTCTCTCTCTCTCCTCTCTCTCTCTCTCTCTCTCTCTCTCTCTCTCTCTCTCTCTCTCTCTCTCTCTCTCTCTCTCTCTCTCTCTCTCTCTCTCTCTCTCTCTCTCTCTCTCTCTCTCTCTCTCTCTCTCTCTCTCTCTCTCTCTCTCTCTCTCTCTCTCTCTCTCTCTCTCTCTCATATAGTTTAGTTTCGCTTGATGTGATCAAGTGCTGCTGGTGGTGGTCCATAAACTTTCTCCAATGCCCAATTAGGTGGGGATGAAGAGCAGGTGTAGTCGTGCTGGTTTGCCCTCCTCCCCAATATGCTTGTTTGTTTTGAAATGTTTGTATATGTTTTAAATTGATGATGTCTTCACTTTGACGTTAGTTCAAGAACGACCTCAGGGCTGTGACACTGTCAGTCCCCCACTCCACCACCACCACTACCCACAACACCACCACCACCACCACCATCAACCACAACACTAATATCACGAATCGCAGCTACCACCACCTACAGTATCACGAACCATGACTACCACCACCACCACCAACCACAATAGTACCACCATCACCACCGACAAGAGGGATATTGCAGCACCACCGCCTTGAAACACACCACCATCACCTACAAAAGAGATACTGCACCACCACCTTGGAGCACATCACCACCACCTATAAGAGGGAGCGCCAGGCGACTGGAGTGGCGCCGGACAATCGATAGTATGTGGCATCGTGGCACCGGGTGCCGCCGCCGCCGCAGGAGGAGGGGAAAGCAAAGGGTGGAGACGCCACCAATGTCCGCAGTACTCCACCCCCCACCACCCCCTGGCGGCCACCACACGTAGAGTGAGGGGAGAACCAACCACCCTTTCCAGTGACCACCACCCCTTCCAGAGACCACCACCCCTTCCAGAGACCACCACCCCTTCCAGTGACCACCACCACCATCCCTTCCAGTAACCACCACCACCCCTTCTAGTGACCGCCGTCACCCCTTCCAGTAATCACCATCACCCCTTCCAGTGACCACCACCAAACCTTCCAGTGAC
Source organism: Cherax quadricarinatus (assembly GCF_038502225.1). NCBI lineage: Eukaryota > Metazoa > Arthropoda > Malacostraca > Decapoda > Parastacidae > Cherax > Cherax quadricarinatus. Next base: position 25,311,430 of record NC_091324.1, on the reverse strand, counting down.
CACCACCAAACCTTCCAGTGACCACCACCACTCTTTCTAGTGACCACCACCACCCCTTCCAGTAACCACCATCACCCCTTCCAGTGACCACCACCACCCCTTCCAGTGACCACCACCACCCCTTCCAGTAACCACCATCACCCCTTCCAGTGGCCACCACCAAACCTTCCAGTGACCACCACCACCCTTTCTAGTGACCACCACCACCCCTTCCAGTGACCACCACCAAACCTTCCAGTGACCACCACCACCACTTCTAGTGACCACCGCCACCCCTTCCAGTGACCACCACCCCCCCTTCCAGTGACCACCACCAAACCTTCCAGTGACCACCACCACCCTTTCTAGTGACCACCATCACCCCTTCCAGTAACCACCATCACCCCTTCCAGTGACCACCACCACCCCTTCCAGTGACCACCACCACCACCCTCTTCTAGTGACCACCACCACCCCTTCCAGTGACCACCACCACCCCTTCCAGTGACCACCACCACCCTCTTCTAGTGACCACCACCACCCCTTCAAGTGACCACCACCACCCCTTCCAGTGACCACCACCAGCACCCCTTCCAGTGACCACCACCACCCTCTTCTAGTGACCACCACCACCCCTTCCAGTGACCACCACCACCCTCTTTTAGTGACCACCACCACCCCTTCCAGTGACCCCCACCACCCCTTCCAGTGACCACCACCAGCACCCCTTCCAGTGACCACCACCACCCTCTTCTAGTAACCACCACCACCCCTTCCAGTGACCACCACCACTCTCTTCTAGTGACCACCACCACCCCTTCCAGTGACCACCACCACCCCTTCCAGTGACCACCACCACCCCTTCCAGTGACCACCACCAGCACCCCTTCCAGTGACTACCATCACCCTTTCCAGTAATAAATTAAACACTTCCCAGACATCAAGAGTAAACCTTGGAGAGTACACCTAGGAGAGTACACCTAGGAGAGTACTGATTACTGATGGTAGCTGAAAAAGATATTAACTAGCAGTCTGCTGTGCTTGTGTTTATACCGTACTCTCCTTGGTGTACTCTCCTAGGTGTACTCTCATAGGTGTACTCAGGTGTACTCTCCTAGGTGTACTCAGGTGTACTCTCCTAGGCGTACTCAGCTGTACTCTCTTAGGTGTACTCAGCTGTACTCTCCTAGGTGTACTCAGGTATGCTCTCCTAGATGTACTCAGATGTACTCTCCTAGGTGTACTCAGGTGTACTCTCCTAGAAATAGTCAGGTGTACTCTCCTAGGTGTACTGTTCTAAGTGTACTCAGGTGTACTCTCCTAGGTATACTCAGGTGTACTCTCCTAGGTGTACTCAGGTGTACCCTTCTAGGTGTACTTTTCTAGGCGTACTCTTCTAGGTGTACTCTCCTAGGTGTACTTTCCTAGGTATACTCAGGTGTACTCTCCTAGGAATACTCAGGTATACTCTCCTAGATATACTTAGGTGTACTCTCCTAAGTATACTCAGGTATACTCTCCTAGATATACTTAGGTGTACTCTCCTAAGTATACTCAGGTATACTCTCCTAGATATACTTAGGTGTACTCTCCTAGGTATACTCAGGTATACTCTCCTAGGTATACTTAGGTGTACTCTCCTAGTGTTTTTTTTTTACCTGTTGTTTAATCAGTTTGAGACTAACACAGTAGTTATTGTGTGTGTGTGTGTGTGTGTGTGTGTGTGTGTGTGTGAGTGTGTGTGTGTGTGTGTGTGTGTGTGTGTGTGTGTGTGTGTGTGTGTGTGTGAGTGTGTGTGTGTGTGTGTGTGTGTGTGTGTGTGTGTGTGTGTGTGTGTGTGTGTGTGTGAGTGTGTGTGTGTGTGTGTGTGTGTGTGTGTGTGTGTGTGTGTGTGTGTGAGTGTATGTGTGTGTGTGTGTGTGTGTGTGTGTG
>NC_091324.1:25222019-25299519 GCF_038502225.1 Cherax quadricarinatus | reverse complement strand
TATGCTGCAGCAGTTATCTGATTGATGTGCGCCTCAGGAGATATGCTCGGTGTTATGCTCACCCCTAGATCTTTTTCCTTGAGTGAGGTTTGCAGTCTTTGGCCATCTAAACTATATTGTGTCTGCGGTCTTCTTTGCCCTTCCCCAATCTTCATGACTTTGCATTTGGCAGGGTTAAACTCAAGGAGCCAGTTGCTGGACCAGGCTTGTAGCCTGTCCAGGTCTCTTTGTAGTCCTGCCTGATCCTCATTAACTTCGCATCGTCTGCAAACAAGGACACTTCTGAGTCTATCCCTTCCGCTATGTCGTTCACATATACCAAGAACAGCACAGGTCCTAGGACTGACCCCTGTGGAACCCCGCTTGTCACAGGCGCCCACTCTGACACCTCGTCACGTACCATGACTCGTTGTTGCGTTGTGCGTTGTGTGTGTGTGTGTGTGTGTGTGTGTGTGTGTGTGTGTGTGTGTGTGTGTCTTTTGTGTGTGTGTGTGTGTGTGTGTGTGTGTGTGTATGGAGGGGAGGGGTGTGACTGGGGGAGGGTTGGTTACATTTCTGCAGTGTTAATTAGACGTACTTACCTTCCCTCCCACCCCTTCCCAGTCAATCTGGCCTGTGCTCCATTACCCCCTAGGGTGACCTGCTCCCAGTGGCGTCGAGAGGGGGGGAGGCGCCACGGGTGGCACCATTTAGGAGGTGACACCATAGAGCCTCTAAAGAAGGTGACACTAGTGCCCAAAACTGTGCTGCACCAACATAAGAGAAGAATCCTTCGTTTCTGTACGGCCTATTATATGATTACAGAGCACAAATAGGCCTATATAGTGAAAACCATTGATTTTGGTGATGTGATAGATGATTTTGCAGGACTGAAGGCAAGGAAATCTAAAATCAGATTCACTGAGATGTCACCTGTACTCAAAGTGGTATTTGAGTTTATTTTTCCTCAGTATTACTACCACGGGGGCGTTGACCCCCGAAACCTTCTCCAGATAATGTCCAGGTAAACGATTATTTATTCTAACATTAATAAAGTTTAGAAGTATTCTCCTGTTCGGTTTATGGCCCTTAAACGTTTAGTTCTTATTGTTAAACATTAGTTATTAGTCGTGTAGTAGTGACCTAACTGGAGTTTACTTCCCCCATCCCCCCCCCCCCCCCCGCCCTTGGATTTCATGAGGGTGACACCAAAGATGCCGCCTCTGGTGACACCAACGCCACTACCTGCTTCCCCTTCCTCTCAAGCTGACCTGCGCCTCCCCTCTAACCCCTCATGGGACCTTACCTCCCGTCCCCCCCTTCACTAATTCCTACCGATACACGTTACGCGCACCTTTAAAATCTCTGGACAACACTCTCTCTCTCTCTCTCTTTCTCTCTTTCTCTCTCTCTCTCTCTCTCTCTCTCTCTCTCTCTCTCTCTCTCTCTCTCTCTCTCTCTCTCTCTCTCTCTCTCTCTCTCTCTCTCTCTCTCTCTCTCTCTCTCTTTCCCCTCTCATCTCCTGTGTTCCCCAGCCCATCCTTCACTCCCCTCGTTCCAACCTGCACTCCCATCTCCTACTTAATAGCAGCCTATTCTGCTCTCTTCTCTAATCCCTCTCTTCCTCTTTTTTTTTTTTTTACACAGGGTTTGACAAGGTTAAGGATCCCTAGGTTTATTGACAAGCTATTTACAGGTTAAGGATTCCTAACTTTATTGGCAAGCTAAGAGCTGTTACCTACAGCTCATTTGATGTAGGTAACAGATCTTAGCTTGCCAATAAAGTTAAGAATCCTTAACCTGTAAATAGTTTGTCAATAAAACTAGGGATCCTTAACCTAACCCAACCTATCTCTCTTCCTCTCACTTTCTCTTTCTTCCATCCCCTCTCTCAGCCTCCTTATTGTCCTATCTATTTTTCTTCCTCTGTCTCTCTCCCGCCCTTCCTAATTTCCTCCCTTTTCTCTCTCTCTCTCTCTCTCTCTCTCTCTCTCTCTCTCTCTCTCTCTCTCTCTCTCTCTCTCTCTCTCTCTCTCTCTCTCTCTCTCTCTCTCTCTCTCTCTCTCTCTCTCTCTCTCTCTCTCTCTCTCTCTCTTTTTCTTACACAGGGTTTGACAAGGTTAAGGATCCCTAGCTTTATTGGCGAGCTATTTACAGGTTAAGGATTCCTGACTTTATTGGCAAGCTAAGAGCTGTTACCTACATCAGCTCATTTGAAAGCACTTTTATTGTTATGAGACATACAAGCAGGGAACAGGATGAAGTTGGAGCCATCTGTGGGCCAGCATTTTCATTTGATCAACTGACTTTATCTCGTTGACGTCATTATGCTGTACGAATGTGTTCCAGACTCGCGTCATCCTGGGGATAAATGATCTCAGATGGAGTGATGTTCTGAAGAAGGGTACAGCCAGAGTGAAGTTGCTGCTTTCTGCCCGTCTTGTGGCATAAAAGCTTGTTTCACGTTGTCTTCGAAGTGGATCCAAGTGTGGTACTTTGACAATATTGGCCTTGTACATAACAGTAAGGCCACCATCCCTCCTATGTTGAAGGCTCTGCTGAAATGACAGATCTACCCAGGATGGGTCCAGGCGAGAGATGAGACGTCTTGCTCTGTTCTCTACCCTGTCAAGCGTCGCAGATGAGAGGGGGGGGGGGCAGGCAAACCAAGAAAGCGGAGCATACTCAAGGTGTGAGCGTACTTGTGCCTCGTACAGAATCTTGCAACCCCTACTGTCAAGTAGGGGTTGCGAAGTGCTGTAAGCTTCCTGGCTGCCTTGTTTGCAAGATTTACAACATGGTTCTTCATGGTTAGTTTGGAGTCAAATTTCACCCCAAGGATATCAACTTCTTCTCCAGGTGCCAACACCCTCCCATTCATTCTTACTACTGCACCAGCATTACCATCATGGTGCCTAGAGACGATCATCATTTGCGTTTTCTCAGGTGCAAATGTTACTTGCCATCTATTTCCCCAAGCTGATATAGCTCTCAGCTGGTGATTGATGTAGCTAAGAGCAGCTGGCATTTCTTCTCTTGGATAAGTGAATGTCAGTGTACAGTCGTCTACATATGCATGTGATTCTGGGATGAGATGAAGAAGGTCGTTGAAGTAGACATTACATAACAATGGTCCCAGCACGCTTCCTTGTGGAACACTTGCCCCAATAGGATGTCTTGCTGATTCCGTTCCATTGAGAACTACACTTAGAGATCTACCATGAAGGTAATCACTGAGGAGACATAGCTAGAGCCTGTAATTCCCAGTGCTCTCTCTCTCTCTCTCTCTCTCTCTCTCTCTCTCTCTCTCTCTCTCTCTCTCTCTCTCTCTCTCTCTTATGTATTTACATTCAGTAATCTTCCCTCAATCAAGAGGTCAACCAGATGCATCTTCCCCTCACCCTCCCCTCACCTTGATAGTTCACTTGTTCACCTTGATAGTTCACTTGTTCACCTTGATAGTTCACTTGTTCACCTTGATAGTTCACTTGTTCACCTTGATAGTTCACTTGTTCACCTTGATAGTTCACTTGTTCACCTTGATAGTTCACTTGTTCAGCCTCCTTGAAAGAAGGGTCGGCCTCCTCCCAGGTCACAAGGACGGGTAGGCCTCCTCCCAGGTCACCAGAACGGGTAGGCCTCCTCCCAGGTCACCAGGACGGGTAGGCCTCCTCCCAGATCACCAGGACGGGTAGGCCTCCTCCCAGGTCGCCAGAACGGGTAGGCTTCCTCGCAAGCCACCAGGAAGGGTAGGCCTCCTCCCATGTCACCAGGACGGGTAGACCTCCTCCCAGGTCACCAGGACTTGTAGGCCTCTTCCCAGATCACCAGGACGGGTAGGCCTCCTCCCAGGTCGCCAGAACGGGTAGGCTTCCTCGCAAGCCACCAGGAAGGGTAGGCCTCCTCCCATGTCACCAGGACGGGTAGGCTTCCTCGCAAGCCACCAGGAAGGGTAGGCCTCCTCCCATGTCACCAGGACGGGTAGACCTCCTCCCAGGTCACCAGGACGGGTAGGCCTCCTCCCAGATCACCAGGACGGGTAGGCCTCCTCCCAGGTCGCCAGAACGGGTAGGCTTCCTCGCAAGCCACCAGGAAGGGTAGGCCTCCTCCCATGTCACCAGGACGGGTAGACCTCCTCCCAGGTCACCAGGACTTGTAGGCCTCTTCCCAGATCACCAGCACGGGTAGACCTCCTCCCAGATCGCCAGGACGGGTAGGCCTCCTCACAGATCACCAGAACGGGCAGGCCTCCTCCCAGGTCACCAGGACGGGTAGACCTCCTCCTAGGTCACCAAGACGGGTAGACCTCCTCTCAGGTCACCAGGACGGGTCGGCCTTCTCCCAGGTCACCAGGACGCGTAGGCCTCCTCCCAGATCACCAGGGCAAGTAAGCCTCCTCCCAGGTCACCAGGATGGGTAGGCCTCCTCTCAGGTCACTAGGACGGGTAGGCCTCCTCCCAGATCACCAGGACAAGTAGGCCTCTCCCAGGTCACCAGGATGGGTAGGCCTCCTCTCAGTTCACTAGGACGGGTAGGCCTCCTCCCAGATCACCAGGACAAGTAGGCCTCCTCCCAGGTCACTAGGATAGGTAGGCCTCTTCATAGGTCACCAGGACTGGAAGGCCTCCTCCCAGATCACCATCACGGGTAGGCCTCCTCCCAGGTCACCAGGACGGGTAGGCCTCCTCCCAGATCACCACCACGGGTAGGCCTCCTCCCAGGTCACCAGGACGGGTAGGCCTCCTCCCAGATCACCACCACGGGTAGGCCTCCTCCCAGGTCACCAGGACGGGTTCGCCTCCTCCCAGATCACCACCACGAGTAGGCCTCCTCCCAGATCTCCAGAACGGGTAGACCTCCTCACAGATCATCAGGACGGGTTGGCCTCCTCCCAGGTCTCTAGGACGGGTAGGCCTCTTCCCAGATCACCAAGACAGGTAGGCCTCCTCCCAGATCACCAGGACGGATGGGCCTCCTTGCTAAGCGCTTGTTACACGTGAGAAACGTCTGGATAAAGTTGCTCTCTGCTATTGTGGATTCAGTGGTCGAAAAGTGACAATAAGTTGATGGTAGTGGACCTCTCTCTCTCTCTCTCTCTCTCTCTCTCTGTCTCTCTCTCTCTCTCTCTCTCTCTCTCTCTGTCTCTCTCTCTCTCTCTCTCTCTCTCTCTCTCTCTCTCTCTCTCTGTCTCTCTCTCTCTCTCTCTCTCTCTCTCTCTCTCTCTCTCTCTCTCTCTCTCTCTCTCTCTCTCTCTCTCTCTCTCTCTCTCTCTCTCTCTCTCTCTCTCTCTCTCTCTCTCTCTCTCTCTCTCTCTCTCTCTCTCTCTCTCTCTCTCTCTCTCCCCTTCTCTCCTCACTGTCCCCTCACCCCTCCCTCCCACACCTCACCCTGGGAGAGGGCCTGGAGGCAGGGCGCTCCCACAACCCAGCCCGCACTCAGGTCTCCCCTCCAGTATTCTCTCCCCTCACTCACCTTCCCCTCGTAATCATTAACTCACCTGGGCGGCCCACCCGCCCACCCACCCATCCGCTGCTGCTGCTGCCATACTAACACCCCCTCCGTTATCCACTATTCTTTATCCTTTATCCACCGGCTTCCAGTTCCTCCCCTTGTGAGGTGGTGGCAGGGGTCAGGAGCTGGAGCTTGCGTGGGGATGTGACGCACGTGGTGGCTCCACGAGGGTAGTAAGCCCTCGAGGCTGAAATTCAAGGTAGAAGTGGCCACACCCCCCTTCTTCCCCCCCCCCCCTTGCTGTCAAAATGTTGGAGGTGACGCCAGCTCAAGTTACCCTTCCCCTCTCCCCTCCCTCTCCACTCCCTCTCTCCTCCCCCTCCACTCCTTCTCCCCTCTTTCCCCCTCAGATCCTCTCTTCTCTCTCCCCCTCCTCACATTCTTACCATTATTGTGTCTACTCTTGTTCCTCCTTATCACCCCCTCTCCCTCCCCTCCCTCCTCTCCTTCACCCTTCCTCCCTCTCTTTTTCCATACGAACCCTTTTCTCGCTCTCGCTTTTCTTTAAAGGGGTCCTCTCTCTCTCTCTCTCTCTCTCTCTCTCTCTCTCTCTCTCTCTCTCTCTCTCTCTCTCTCTCTCTCTCTCTCTCTCTCTCTCTCTCTCTCTCTCTCTCTCTCTCTCTCTCTCTCTCTCTCTCTCACCCTCTCCCCTTCCCTCCTTTCCTCCCTCTCTCTCTCTCCCCTCTTCCCCTTTCTCTCTCCCCTACCACTGGGCGGGTGGCACCACTGAGTGGGTGACACCACTGGGTGGGTGGCACCACCCACCTAGCAGCAGATTAGTGACACTCAATTCTGTCGACAGTTAATTGGAATTTTCCCTGTGTGCTTGGCACTGTGCCACCACTGGTGAGTGACAGCCACTGGTGCCAACACTGGTGACAGCCACTGATGCCACCACTGGTGAGGGACAGCCTCTGGTGCCACCACTGGTGAGGGACAGCCTCTGGTGCCACCACTGGTAACAGCCACTGGTGCCACCACTGGCGATTGAGAATTACTGTGCCACCACTTCTGAGTGACAGGCACTGTGCCACCACTGGTGAGTGACATTCACTGTGCCACTACTAGTGTCACCACTGGTGAGTGACAGCCACTGAGATGACTCAGTGCCAAGTGTCAATTCCTCATCAGTGGCTGGCACTCAACTGACATCTTGTGCCTGTGTGGAGAGCTGAAACAGCTGGATCAAATGTGGCACTGTCAGGTCAGAGGTGTGACACTGCCATACCAGATGTGGCACTGATGTCAAACCAAAGGTGTGGCACTAATGTCAGACCAGATGTAGATATGTGTATGTGCCGCGTGTGTGTGTGTGTGTGTGTGTGTGTGTGTGTATTTGTGTGTGTGTGTGTGTGTGTGTGTGTGTGTGTGCGTGTGTGTGTATGTACTCACCTAGTTGTAATCACCTAGTTGAGGTTGCAGGGGTCGAGTCCAAGCTCCTGGCCCCGCCTCTTCACTGGTCGCTACTAGGTCACTCTCCCTGAGCCGTGAGCTTTATCATACCTCTGCTTAAAGTTATGTATGGATCCTGCCTCCACTACATAGCTTCCCAAACTATTCCACTTCCTGCCTACTCTGTGGCTGAAGAAATACTTCCTAACATCCCTGTGATTCATTTGTGTCTCCAACTTCCAACTGTGTCCCCGTGTTACTGTGTCCCATCTCTGGAACATCCTGTCTTTGTCCACCTTGTGTGTGTGTGTGTGTGTGTGTGTGTGTGTGTGTGTGTGTGTGTGTGTGTAGCATGTTACTAACATCAATTACTCGCCCACATATGAAGCTTTTCCCAGAGTCTCCGGCTATAATTGCTTTACTAATTATAGCACCAGTTATACCAGTCCTTCCATAAATACTCCAACAATGTCATGTTTGTGCTTCTCAAAAGCTATTTTAGTCCATGTTCGTCTGAACAACGTACTGTCGAAAGCTGTCAAGGGAACGTTTCGAACGTGTTTTTATTGCTGCCACCTTTCCTCGTGGCTTAATAAAAACGCTACGTAGGGAAACATAGATCAAATTAATTTTAATTTCTCTTACTTATTTCATTCGTCTGTTAAACGCCAGTTTTTATTTCCCGTTTGATGACGTTCTTCTGTTTACAAGTGGAGGCCCCGCGGCCTTTTTTACACCAACAGGTATCGTAAATGTCTTGTAAGTGTAGTGGAGAGATATATTTATATGATGGTGGGCCAGTCAGACTACTGTGTAAGCCAGTGGTCACTGCTGTAGTGGTCCATCATGGTGTGGCCCGTCATGGTGCTGCCCGTTATGGTGTGGCCCTTTATGGTGTGGCTCATGGTGTGGTTCGTCATGGTGTGGTCCATCATGGTGTGGCCCATCATGGTGTGGATCATCATGGTGTGGACCATCATGGTGTGGACCATCATGGTGTGGCCCACGGTGTGGGTTACACACCACGGGAAGGCAGAGTGCTGATGGCTGGAAGGAAGAGTGCCAGAAAGAGGGTGTGTGAGAGTAAGAGGAAGAGGGTGTGTGAGGAGAGTGGAGGGGGCGCTGCGCCCCCTCCTGTCGTCTCTGATGCATTACTCGTGAGGAGGTAGAACTTGCCGCCCCCTTCAGAGGGAAGGGAAAGGAATGAGGGAGAGAGGGTGGAAAGGATGTAGGTAGGAAGCGAAGCAGGGAGGAAGGAAGAAAGGGAGAAGGAATGAGCAATTGTGTATAATAACAAGGTTGAAGGAGAGATGAGGGAGAGAGAGAGAGAGAGAGAGAGAGAGAGAGAGAGAGAGAGAGAGAGAGAGAGAGAGAGAGACAGAGAGAGAGACAGAGAGAGAGAGAGAGAGAGAGAGAGAGAGAGAGAGAGAGAGAGAGAGAGAGAGAGAGAGAGTAAAGGATGAATGGACGGAGGGAGGGAGGGAGGGAGGAGACGGGAGCATACGGAAAGATAAATGAAGGAGGGGAATAGAGGAGACAGGGAGAAAGGACGGAAGACACACACACACATAGAAATACAGACTCTCATACACAGACACGTACAGACATGTATAGATAATTAAATCCGAGTAAAAAAACATTAGAAAGAGGCAGATTAAAGTGTGTGTGTGTGTGTGTGTGTGTGTGTGTGTGTGTGTGTGTGTGTGTGTGTGTGTGTGTGTGTGTGTGTGTGTGTGTGTGTGTGTGTGTGTGTGTGTGTGTGTGTGTGTGTGTTCGGTAGTGTCACTGTTACCTGGGAAATACTATTTCTCACAATGAATTAACGCATATTGAGTGGGAAATGGAATTTATGTAAATATCTTAACAGAGAGAGTGGCATGGTGGATGGTGTGGATAGTGAGTGGGTGGGCAGTGGGCGGATAATATGATGGGTGAGTGGGTGGGGCCGTCAGTGGAGTCAGCGAGGGAGGTGGAGAGGGGAGAGGTGTGAATAATTAAGATTTTGGTGGGTGGAGGTGCGTAGACGAGGCCGGTGAGTTAGTGTGAGAGAGGAGAGGGATCTACCTCCCTGGAGTCTACCTGGAGGGTATTCCGGGGGTCAACGCCCCCACGGCCCGGTCCACGACCAGACCTAAAAGTGGATCAGGGCCAAATCAACCAGGCTGTTACTATTGGCCGCACGTAGTCCGACGAACGAACCACAGCCTGGCTGATCCGGCACTGGCTTTGCGTATTTTCCAACTCCCTCTTGAAGACAGCCAGGCGTCTGTTGGTAATTTCCCTTATGGAGGGAAGGAAGGGAAGGCTGATGAACAGTATTGGGTCCCGGACACTTACTGTGTTTTCTCTTAGTGTACTAATGGCGCCCTTTCTTTTCATTGGGGGTATGTTGCACCGCCTGCCAAGTCTTTTACTTTACAGAGTGATTTCTGTGTGCAGATTTGGGACCAGTCCCTCCAGGATGTTCCAGGTGTAGATTATGATGTATCTCTCTCGCCTGCACTCCAGTGAGTACAAGCCAAGTGCTTCCAAACGTTCCCAGTAGTTAAGGTGTTTGATGGAACTTGTACGTGCAATAAAGATTCTCTGTACATTCTTTAGATCTCTATCTATATCTGATATGAGGATGAGAAACATGATGGGATCTCAGTGAGAAAGTTTATTTTCCTTAAAAACGAAAGGTACACAACGAGTGTGTGAGAGTGTTAGACTGTGATAACGCAGGTAAGTTGGAGGAATCTGCACCCATGAGGTTAAGAGATCTCAATCTGGTAGCTGGGAGATTTCAAGAGTGCCAAGATGCTGTCAGTCTGGTAGCTGGGAGACTTCAGGAGTGCCATGATGCTGTCAGTCTGGTAGCTGGGAGACTTCAGGAGTGCCATGATGCTATCAGTCTGGTAGCTGCGAGCCCTCAGGAGTGCCATGATGCTGTCAGTTTGGTAGCTGGGAGACTTCAGGAGTGCCAAGATGCTGTCAGTCTGGTAGCTGGGAGACTTCAGGAGTGCCATGATGCTGCCAGTCTGGTAGCTGGGAGACTTCAGGAGTGCCATGATGCTGTCAGTCTGGTAGCTGGGAGACTTCAAGAGTGCCAAGATGCTGTCAGTCTGGTAGCTGGGAGACTTCAGGAGTGCCATGATGCTGCCAGTCTGGTAGCTGGGAGACTTCAGGAGTGCCAAGATGCTGTCAGTCTGGTAGCTGGGAGACTTCAGGAGTGCCATGATGCTGTCAGTCTGGTAGCTGGGAGACTTCAGGAGTGCCAAGATGCTGTCAGTCTGGTAGCTGGGAGACTTCAGGAGTGCCATGATGCTGTCAGTCTGGTAGCTGGGAGACTTCAGGAGTGCCAAGATGCTGTCAGTCTGGTAGCTGGGAGACTTCAGGAGTGCCATGATGCTGCCAGTCTGGTAGCTGGGAGACTTCAGGAGTGCCATGATGCTGTCAGTCTGGTAGCTGGGAGACTTCAGGAGTGTCATGATGCTGTCAGTCTGGTAGCTGCGAGCCCTCAGGAGTGCCATGATGCTGCCAGTCTGGTAGCTGGGAGACTTCAGGAGTGCCATGATGCTGTCAGTCTGGTAGCTGGGAGACTTCAGGAGTGCCATGATGCTGTCAGTCTGGTAGCTGGGAGACTTCAGGAGTGCCATGATGCTGTCAGTCTGGTAGCTGGGAGACTTCAAGAGTGCCAAGATGCTGTCAGTCTGGTAGCTGGGAGACTTCAGGAGTGCCATGATGCTGCCAGTCTGGTAGCTGGGAGACTTCAGGAGTGCCATGATGCTGTCAGTCTGGTAGCTGGGAGACTTCAGGAGTGCCATGATGCTGTCAGTCTGGTAGCTGCGAGCCCTCAGGAGTGCCATGATGCTGCCAGTCTGGTAGCTGGGAGACTTCAGGAGTGCCATGATGCTGTCAGTTTGGTAGCTGGGAGACTTCAGGAGTGCCATGATGCTGTCAGTCTGGTAGCTGGGAGACTTCAGGAGTGCCATGATGCTGTCAGTCTGGTAGCTGGGAGACTTCAGGAGTGCCAAGATGCTGTCAGTCTGGTAGCTGGGAGACTTCAGGAGCGCCATGATGCTGCCAGTCTGGTAGCTGGGAGACTTCAGGAGCGCCATGATGCTGCCAGTCTGGTAGCTGGGAGACTTCAGGAGTGCCAAGATGCTGTCAGTCTGAGCTGAAGTTGTAGTTAAATGGGATTTACCATCTTTTAGCGCTACCGAAAACACACACACACACACACACACACACACACACACACACACACACACACACACACACACACACACACACACACACACACACACACACACACACACACACACACACATACACGCACGCACGCACAGATGCACGCACGCAGTCACGCACGAGAATCCACGAACACGTCAGTGGCAAAGATGCAGATGGGAAACGTGTCTGATTCGCAGAAAGGGAGGAGGAACTCCTTGTGTCCTAGGATCTAGAACCCTTCATCGGAGCTCTCGTGTAATGAGTTGAGAGCCGTGGACTTTCCTGAGGCACCGTGCCCACACCATGGGCATACCCACACTCTAAGTATATGGCTACACGCCCACATCCTTGTCTTGTGTGAATACACGCCCACACCATGGGCACGCCCACACCTTCGTCTTGTGTCGACACACACCCACACGATGGGCACACCCACATCATGGGCACGCCCATACCCCAGAACAGGAAGATAAGGCCTACTTTTGTCTGGGAGTCATATGCTAAGCAGACAGCTGGCCCACACTGTGGGCACGCCCACACCGTGGGCACGCCCACACCGTGGGCACGAAAGACTAACTGGCATCAAGTTTGCTATATAACACCTAAGTTAGCCACTGAACTAAGTTATGAAAATGGTGAGTGGTAGTGTTATATGCATGTGGCGTGGGTGGTGTGGGCGGGGTGGGCGGTGTGGGCGGGGTGGGCGTGTCCAAGGGGTGGGCGAGAATGGTAGGAGAAAAATTCAGTGTAAGCCAGGGGGTTATTAAACCAGGATAACCCAGAAAAAAACATTGTGGTTTACTTCCCCCATCCCCAGGATGCCACCCACACCAGTCGACTAACACCCATATACCTAATTATTGCTAGGTAAACAGGTACAAGAGGTACCTACTTTCATTTCTTAAAGTATATTCAACAGGACACGTTTCTTTTGTGTGTGTGTGTGTGTGTGTGTGTGTGTGTGTGTGTGTGTGTGTGTGTGTGTGTGTGTGTGTGTGTGTGTGTGTGTGTGTGTGTGCTCATCTAGTTGTACTCACCTAGTTGAGGTTGCAGGGGTTGAGTCCGAGCTCCTGGCCCCGCCTCTTCACTGATCGCTACTAGGTCACTCTCCCTGAACCGTGAGCTTTATCATACCTCTGCTTAAAGCTATGTATGGATCCTGCCTCCACTACATCGCTTCCCAAACTATTCCACTTACTGACTACTCTGTGGCTGAAGAAATACTTCCTAACATCCCTGTGATTCATCTGTGTCTTCAGCTTCCAACTGTGTCCCCTTATTACTGTGTCCAATCTCTGGAACATCCTGTCTTTGTCCACCTTGTCAATTCCTCTCAGTATTTTGTATGTCGTTATCATGTCCCCCCTATCTCTCCTGTGTGTGTGTGTGTGTGTGTGTGTGTGTGTGTGTGTGTGTGTGTGTGTGTGTGTGTGTGTGTGTGTGTGTGTGTGTGTGTGTGTGTGTGTGTGTCTGTGTGTGTGTGTGTGTGGAGTGTGTGGTGTGTGAGGGTGCGGGTGTGTATGTGGGGTGTGGGTGTGTGAGGGGTGTGGGTGTGTGTGTTGGGTGTGAGTGTGTGAGGGTGTGGGTGTGTGGGTGTGGGTGTGGGTGGGTGTGGGTGGGCGTGGGTGGGTAGCACCTGCCTTGGTCAATACATTGGCTGATTACTTGGAATGGTGGAGGTGAGGGTGAAGTGATGGGCGGGGTGCGTGGGCGGGGTGCGTGGGTAGGGTTAGTGGGCGGGGTGTGTGAGTGGGGTGGTGGGTGGTCTGCGTAGGGAAAGTGCGTGAGGGAGGGAGATAACCAAGGGGAGAGGTGGTGGGTGGGGGGGGATGTAGGGATTGTAGGTGAGGGTGAGGGAAAGGGGAACCCCTACTTCCCCTCCCTGCGTGAGGGTAAACACCAAGGGGAGATTCAGAGCTGGGGTGGAGGGCGCTGTGTCCCCTCCCTACACAAACTACACCCACCCTTTCTCCCCTCTTTCTCTCTCTTTCTCTCTCTCTCTCTCTCTCTTTCTCTCTCTCTCTTTTACAAACAAATGCTCACATACATAGTGGCAACCAGCGAAGAGGTGGGGCCAGGAGATATGAATCTACCCCTGCAACCACAAATAGGTGATTACACAAGTGTCCCGTGGCTTGGTTGACAACGCACTCGCCTCACACACTGAGTGGCCATGGTTCGATCCCTGACACGGGTGGAAATGTTGAACACGTTTCTTTCCACCTGCTGTCCCTGTTCACCTAGCAGTAAGTAGGTACCTGGGTGTTAGTGGACTGGCGTGGGTGGCATCCTGGGGGACAAGATCGAAGGACCACATTGATAATTAGACCTCCATGACGCACTGACTTTCTTGGGTTATCCTGGCTGGCTAACCCTCCCTAACCTGGTTATCCTGGCTGGCTAACCCTCCCTATCCTGGTTATCCTGGCTGGCTAACCCTCCCTATCCTGGTTATCCTGGCTGGCTAACCCTCCCTAACCTGGTTATCCTGGCTGGCTAACCATCCCTACCCTGGTTATCCTGGCTGGCTAACCCTCCCTACCCTGGTTATCCTGGCTGGCTAACCCTCCCTACCCTGGTTATCCTGGCTGGCTAACCCTCCCTACCCTGGTTATCCTGGCTGGCTAACCCTCCCTACCCTGGTTATCCTGGCTGGCTAACCCTCCCTACCCTGGTTATCCTGGCTGGCTAACCCTCCCTACCCTGGTTATCCTGGCTGGATAACCCTCCCTAACCTGGTTATCCTGGCTGGCTAACCCTACCTAACCTGGTTATTCTGGCTGGCTAACCCTCCCTAACCTGGTTATCCTGGCTGGCTAACCCTCCCTACCTTGGTTATCCTGGCTGGCTAACCCTCCCTACCCTGTTTATCCTGGCTGGCTAACCCTCCCTACCCTGGTTATCCTGGCTGGCTAACCCTCCCTACCCTGGTTATCCTGGCTTGCTAACCCTCCCTACCCTGGTTATCCTGGCTGGCTAACCCTCCCTACCCTGGTTATCCTGGCTGGCTAACCCTCCCTAACCTGGTTATCCTGGCTGGCTAACCCTACCTAACCTGGTTATCCTGGCTGGCTAACCCTCCCTAACCTGGTTATCCTGGCTGGCTAACCCTCCCTACCTTGGTTATCCTGGCTGGCTAACCCTCCCTACCCTGTTTATCCTGGCTGGCTAACCCTCCCTACCCTGGTTATCCTGGCTGGCTAACCCTCCCTAACCTGGTTATCCTGGCTGGCTAACCCTCCCTACCCTGGTTATCCTGGCTGGCTAACCCTCCCTACCCTGGTTATCCTGGCGGGCTAACCCTCCCTAACCTGGTTATCCTGGCTGTCTAACCCTCCCTACCCTGGTTATCCTGGCAGGCTAACCCTCCCTAACCTGGTTATCCTGGCTGGCTAACTCTCCCTACCCTGGTTATCCTGGCTGGCTAACCCTCCCTACCCTGGTTATCCTGGCTGGCTAACCCTCCCTAACCTGGTTATCCTGGCTGGCTAACCCTCCCTACCCTGGTTATCCTGGCTGGCTAACCCTCCCTACCCTGGGTTATCCTGGCTGGCTAACCCTCCCTAACCTGGTTATCCTGGCTGGCTAACCCTCCCTACCCTGGTTATCCTGGCTGGCTAACCCTCCCTAACCTGGTTATCCTGGCTGGCTAACTCTCCCTACCCTGGTTATCCTGGCTTGCTAACCCTCCCTATCCTGGTTATCCTGGCTGGCTAACCCTCCCTAACCTGGTTATCCTGGCTGGCTAACCCTCCCTACCTTGGTTATCCTGGCTGGCTAACCCTCCCTACCCTGGTTATCCTGGCTGGTTAATCCTCTCTAACCTGGTTATCCTGGCTGGCTAACCCTCCCTACCCTGGTTATCCTGGCTGGCTAACCCTCCCTACCCTGGTTATCCTGGCTGGCTAACCCTCCCTACCCTGGTTATCCTGGCTGGCTAACCCTCCCTACCCTGGTTATCCTGGCTGGCTAACCCTTCCTATCCTGGTTATCCTGGCTGGCTAACTCTCCCTACCCTGGTTATCCTGGCTGGCTAACCCTCCCTACCCTGGTTATCCTGGCTGGCTAACCCTCCCTACTCTGGTTATCCTGGCTGGCTAACCCTCCCTACCGTGGTTACCCTTGCTGGCTAACCCTCCCTACCCTGGTTATCCTGGCTGGCTAACCCTCCCTACCCTAGTTATCTTGGTTGGCTAACCCTCCCTACCCTGGGTTATTCTGGCTGGCTAACTCTCCCTACCCTGGTTATCCTGGCTGGCTAACCCTCCCTACCCTGGTTATCTTGGTTTGCTAACCCTCCCTACCTTGGGTTATCCTGGCTGGCTAACTCTCCCTAACCTGGTTATCCTGGCTGGCTAACCCTCCCTACCTTGGTTATCCTGGCTGGCTAACCCTCCCTACCCTGGTTATCCTGGCTGGTTAATCCTCTCTAACCTGGTTATCCTGGCTGGCTAACCCTCCCTACCCTGGTTATCCTGGCTGGCTAACCCTCCCTACCCTGGTTATCCTGGCTGGCTAACCCTCCCTACCCTGGTTATCCTGGCTGGCTAACCCTCCCTACCCTGGTTATCCTGGCTGGCTAACCCTTCCTATCCTGGTTATCCTGGCTGGCTAACTCTCCCTACCCTGGTTATCCTGGCTGGCTAACCCTCCCTACCCTGGTTATCCTGGCTGGCTAACCCTCCCTACTCTGGTTATCCTTGCTGCCTAGCCCTCCCTACCCTGGTTATCCTGGCTGGCTAACCCTCCCTACCCTGGTTATCTTGGTTGGCTAACCCTCCCTACCCTGGGTTATCCTGGCTGGCTAACTCTCCCTACCCTGGTTATCCTGGCTGGCTAACCCTCCCTACCCTGGTTATCTTGGTTTGCTAACCCTCCCTACCTTGGGTTATCCTGGCTGGCTAACCCTCCCTACCCTCGGTTATCCTGGCTGGCAAATCCTCCCTACCCTAGGTTATCTGGCGCTGTGAATCGACCCCTGTAACCACAAACAGGTGAGTACACACACACACACGGGGCCAGGAGCTATAAATCAACCCCTGCAACTGAGAAGACTACTACCTCTAGAATAGCGGTCAAGCAAGTGGCTGTTGAAGTTGAATCCCAGCAAGAAGTAACGTGATGTAATTTTTGGGAAATGTAAAGAAGATGGGAGACGGAGTACAGCTCGGGATGGACGGGATGCAACACCCCGCCCACTCCACTCTCATGGGCGGCAACAGCTGGTAGTAACATGCCCCCCGCCCACAACACCCGCCCACCATCCCGCCCACTACACCCGCCCTCTACATCCGCCCCTCCCACCCCGCCCACAACACCCGCCCACTACCCCCGCCGACCAGACGTGCACCTTTACGCCAGACACCTACACTGCCTCGCCCTACGCACATCTACACACACACACAAACACACACACACGAACACACACACACACACACAAACACACAAACACACACACACACACACACACACACACACACACACACACACACACACACACACACACACACACACACACACACACACACACACACACACACACACACACACACACACACACACACACACAAACACACACACACACACTGACGAACGCTCATGAATGAGGGTAATCAGGATACTTGCGTGACGCAAGATGCGTAGATCAACACACATCATGACGCAAACTTGTCTGCGTGTCCGGGGTAGGTGTGTAGCCCCTCCACCCACTGTGTAGCCCCTCCACCCACTGTGTAGCCCCTCCACCCACTGTGTAGCCCCTCCACTCACTGTGTAGCCCCTCCACCCACTGTGTAGCCCCTCCACCCACTGTGTAGCCCCTCCACCCACTGTGTAGCCTCTCCACCCACTGTGTAGCCCCTCCACCCACTGTGTAGCCCCTTCACTCACTGTGTAGCCCCTACACCCACTGTGTAGCCCCTCCACCCACTGTGTAGCCCCTCCACTCACTGTGTAGCCCCTCCACCCACTGTGTAGCCCCTCCACCCATTGTGTAGCCCCTCCACCCACTGTGTAGCCCCTCCACCCACTGTGTAGCCCCTCCACCCACTGTGTAGCCCCTCCACTCACACTGTAGCCCCTCCACTCACTGTGTAGCCCCTCCACCCACTGTGTAGCCCCTCCACCCACTGTGTAGCCCCTCCACCCACTGTGTAGCCCCTCCACTCACTGTGTAGCCCCTCCACCCACTGTGTAGCCCCTCCACCCACTGTGTAGCCCCTCCACCCACTGTGTAGCCCCTCCACCCACTGTGTAGCCTCTCCACTCACTGTGTAGCCCCTCCACCCACTGTGTAGCCCCTCCACCCACTGTGTAGCCCCTCCACCCACTGTGTAGCCCCTCCACCCACTGTGTAGCCCCTCCACCCACTGTGTAGCCCCTCCACCCACTGTGTAGCCCCTCCACCCACTGTGTAGCCCCTCCACCCATTGTGTAGCCCCTCCACCCACTGTGTAGCCTCTCCACTCACTGTGTAGCCCCTCCACCCACTGTGTAGCCCCTCCACCCACTGTGTAGCCCCTCCACCCACTGTGTAGCCTCTCCACTCACTGTGTAGCCCCTCCACCCACTGTGTAGCCCCTCCACCCACTGTGTAGCCCCTCCACCCACTGTGTAGCCTCTCCACTCACTGTGTAGCCCCTCCACCCACTGTGTAGCCCCTCCACCCACTGTGTAGCCCATCTACCCACTGTGTAGCCCCTCCACCCACTGTGTAGCCCCTCCACCCACTGTGTAGCCCCTCCACCCACTGTGTAGCCCCTCCACCCACTGTGTAGCCCCTCCACCCACTGTGTAACCTTTCCACTCACTGTGTAGCCTCTCCACTTACTGTGTAGCCCCTCCACCCACTGTGTAGCCTCTCCACCCACTGTGTAGCCCCTCCACCCACTGTGTAACCTTTACACTCACTGTGTAGCCTCTCCACCCACTGTGTAGCCCCCTCCACCCACTGTGTAACCTTTCCACTCACTGTGTAGCCTCTCCACCCACTGTGTAGCCTCTCCACCCACTCTGTAAACTCTCCACCCACTGTGTAGCCCCTCCACCCACTGTGTAACCTTTACACTCACTGTGTAGCCTCTCCACCCACTGTGTAGCCCCCTCCACCCACTGTGTAACCTTTCCACTCACTGTGTAGCCTCTCAACCCACTGTGTAGCCTCTCCACCCACTGTGTAGCCCCTCCACCCACTGTGTAGCCCCTCCACCGACTGTGTAGCCCCTCCACCCACTGTGTAACCTTTCCACTCACTGTGTAGCCTCTCCACACACTGTGTAGCCTCTCCACCCACTGTGTAGCCTCTCCACCCACTGTGTAGCCCCTCCACCCACTGTGTAGCCCCTCCACCCACTGTGTAGCCCCTCCACCCACTGTGTAGCCCCTCCACCCACTGTGTAGCCTCTCCACCCACTGTGTAGCCCCTCCACCCACTGTGTAACCTTTCCTCTCACTGTGTAGCCTCTCCACCCACTGTGTAGGGACTGATCCCCTGAAATGCCGCTGCACATCTTCTCTATTGGACTGACAAGAACCACTGGCTGGTGAAAGGTGTCCTACATCCCTACCCACACCTCCCACACTCCTACCCACACCACCCACATTCCACCCATGTTGCAGGTGTTGCAGTGACCAGTCTTGTTGATATAGTGACGGTGATACAAATTAATATAGAATTAAACACACGTGTAACACCTAGGTACCCGTATTGATGACCTATCGCCATCCAGTGGCGATAGGTAGAAGTACATACCAGAGACGATACATACCAGAGACGATACATACCAGAGACGATACATACCAGAGACGATACATACCAGAGACGATACATACCAGAGACGATACATACCAGAGACGATACATACCAGAGACGATACATACCAGAGACGATACATACCAGAGACGATACATACCAGAGACGATACATACCAGAGACGATACATACCAGAGACGATACATACCAGAGACGATATATACCAGAGACGATACATACCAGAGACGATATATACCAGAGACGATACATACCAGAGACGATACATACCAGAGACGATATATACCAGAGACGATACATACCAGAGACGATACATACCAGAGACGATATATACCAGAGACGATACATACCAGAGACGATACATACCAGAGACGATACATACCAGAGACGATACATACCAGAGACGATACATCCCAGAGACGATATATACCAGAGACGATACATACCAGAGACGATACATACCAGAGACGATATATACCAGAGACGATATATACCAGAGACGAGGTAATCAATCTCTCAGTCTGGGAAGACTTGAACACCTACGACCTCCTCCAAGACGCTTAATATTTCTTACACCTCCTCCTTCATTTATCTCATTGTCTCCCCGTTCGTGATCCTTGTCACCCCCCCCTCTTGTCACCCCCCTCTTGTCACCCCCACCTGCCCCTCCTCCCCATTCCATCCTGACCCATTCTTCTTCCATCCTGAACTTGACAGTTCTCTTGCTGAACTTAAATCTTTGCGTTTGGTTTCAAATGCTTATCAGTTCTTGTTTTTGTAATTGAAAACGGAATTGTTTTCGTTTTGCTGTGGATGTTCGGCAGAAACGTCTTCCTGCTTCCTTCTATTGTGAATTCCTTCGTAGTGTGTGTCTGCGACTCTCTCATCCTTGAGGATTCTGAATCCTATCCTTGGGATGCATCCTTCACCTCGACTTTGGTGTG
Source organism: Cherax quadricarinatus (assembly GCF_038502225.1). NCBI lineage: Eukaryota > Metazoa > Arthropoda > Malacostraca > Decapoda > Parastacidae > Cherax > Cherax quadricarinatus. The sequence continues at coordinate 25,279,710 of NC_091324.1, read as the reverse complement.
TGGACGGTGTCTTGGCTCTCTAGCTACGTCACTCTTGGCTCTCTATCCACGTCACTCTTGGGTCTCTATCCACGTCACTCTTGGGTCTCTATCCACGTCACTCTTGGATCTCTAGCCACGTCACTCTTGGCTCTTTAGCCACGTCAGTCTTGGCTCTCTATTCACGTCACTCTTGGCTCTCTAGCTACATCACTCTTGACTTTCTAGCCACGTCACTCTTGGCTCTCTATTCACGTCACTCTTGGCTCTCTAGCTATGTCACTCTTGACTTTCTAGCACGTCTCTCTTAGCTCTATAGTCACGTCACTCTCGACTTTCTAGCCACGTCACTCTTGGCTCTCTGGCCACGTCACTCTTGTTTCCTGTCACCATTTCTCATCACTCTTAACACTCTTACTACTCAAGTTCAAAGTTGAATGGGAATCTAAGTTATATTCCTTCCTTTCCGTGACGTTCGTGTCCGTCGCTCTGACACGGACGTGTTTGGTCGAGTGTGAAAAGATGCGTTAGAAAACTGCCAGGTTGATAAATCAGACCAGACACCTGTGCAACATTTGGGTATCTTTATCCAGAACAGAGATACCCAAATGTTGGGCATTGAAACAATTCAAGATGTTTCAAAAGATGGACTCAATTTCAATGGAGTTTGCTTTGAAACTGGGACCATCTTTTTAAAACACCCTGTCTTACAGATATATATATATATATATTTTTTAGTGTCTATCGCGAGGCTACGACGTACAGTGGCATGTATATATATTAACCGCCATGATCCATCTCTCAAAAGGAAAAAAAAAACATCATTTTAAAAGGGGTGGAGGGGTAAGCCAGCGAAAGGCCTCGGTCAGGTGACCAAAAAACAAAAAAAAATGCTCCAGCTTCAGGTCATCATATAAGACCAGCGTCAGGAAACACTTGTCATCTTTCCTGACCAAAGGTGACCTGACCTCACCTCACCGGGGAAATGTTTACCTGCCTCTCCCCCGTGTACCTGTCTTCCCCCCGTGTACCTGTCTTCTCCCCCCGTGTACCTGTCTTCCCCCGTGTACCTGTCTTCCCCCCGTGTACCTGTCTTCCCCCCGTGTACCTGTCTCCCCCCGTGTACCTGTCTTCCCCCCGTGTACCTGTCTTCCCCCCGTGTACCTGTCTCCCCCCGTGTACCTGTCTTCCCCCCATGTACCTGTCTTCCCCCCGTGGTGTACCTGTCTTCCCCCCGTGTACCTGTCTTCCCGCCGTGTACCTGTCTTCCCCCCGTGTACCTGTCTTCCCCCCGTGTACCTGTCTTCCCCCCGTGGTGTACCTGTCTTCCCCCCGTGTACCTGTCTTCCCGCCGTGTACCTGTCTTCCCCCCGTGTACCTGTCTTCCCGCCGGGTACCTGTCTTGCCCCCTGTACCTGTCTTCCCCCCGTGTACCTGTCTTCCCCCCGTGGTGTACCTGTCTTCCCCCGTGTACCTGTCTTCCCGCCGTGTACCTGTCTTCCCCCCGTGTACCTGTCTTCCCGCCGTGTACCTGTCTTCCCCCGTGTACCTGTCTTCCCCCCGTGTACCTGTCTTCCCCCCGTGGTGTACCTGTCTTCCCCCGTGTACCTGTCTTCCCGCCGTGTACCTGTCTTCCCCCCGTGTACCTGTCTTCCCCCCGTGTACCTGTCTTCCCCCCGTGGTGTACCTGTCGGCCCCCCGTGTACCTGTCGTCCCGCCGTGTACCTGTCTTCCCCCCGTGTACCTGTCTTCCCGCCGTGTACCTGTCTTCCCCCCGTGTACCTGTCTTCCCGCCGTGTACCTGTCTTCCCCCCGTGTACCTGTCTTCCCGCCGTGTACCTGTCTTCCCGCCGTGTCCCTGTCTTCCCGCCGTGTACCTGTCTTCCTCCCGTGTACCTGTCTTCCCCCCGTGTACCTGTCTTCCCCCCGTGTACCTGTCTTCCCCCCGTGGTGTACCTGTCTTCCCCCCGTGCACCTGTCTTCCCCCCGTGTACCTGTCTTCCTCCCGTGTACCTGTCTTCCCCCCGTGTACCTGTCTTCCCCCCGTGTACCTGTCTTCCCCCCGTGGTGTACCTGTCTTCCCCCCGTGCACCTGTCTTCCCCCCGTGTACCTGTCTTCCTCCCGTGTACCTGTCTTCCCCCCGTGTACCTGTCTTCCCCCCGTGTACCTGTCTTCCCCCCGTGTACCTGTCTTCTCCCGTGTCTTCCGCACCTCTCGAGTATCTTCTCTCAACCGTCAATCTTCCACTCTCCACAACTCATTCTCCCGTCTCGTCTATCCTCCCAAACTTCATCAGTTCTCTCTATTCCCACACTAAACGGATTTCCTTCGTCTCTCACATCCACTTCTGCTAAAATTCCACTTTCTCGCCTTCCAGTGTACATAGTACCACTCTTGATAAAACCATAACAACCCCCTTCCCTCCATTATATATGAAACCTAGATGATAATAGTACTAATAATAATAATAATAATAATAATAATAATAATAATAATAATAATAATAACAATAATAATAATAACAGTAATAATAAAACAATAATTATATTGTTAATAATAATAATAATAATAATAATATTAATAATAATAATAATAATAATAATAATAATAATAATAATATTAATAATAATAATAAAAATAATAATAATAATAATAATAATAATAATAATAATAATAATAATAATAATAATAATAATAATAATAATAATAATAATAATAATAATATTAATAATAATAATAATAATAATAATAATATTAATAATAATAATAATAATAATAATAATAATAATAATAATAATAATAATAATAATAATAATAATAATAATCTTTATTTCTACAAGTACATGTACAAGGTATACAGACCATAATTGACATCAATGACATACTACTATATAGAAAGCCCCTTGTTATATAGAGCATTTCGGTCAAATTCGGTCAGTTTTGTCCCAGGATGCGACCCACACCAGTCTACTGACACCCAGGTACCTATTTTACTGATGGGTGAACATAGACAGCAGGTGTCTTATACAAACAAGTCCTAATGTTTCCACCCTTACCGGGGATCGAACCACGGGCCTCAGTGTGTGAGCTGAGTGCGCTACCAATCCAGCCACTGCTACCCTTCGGAGTAACTTACTGTCACTGACGCTTCCACTGTCTACTCTAGACAGAAAAGGCGCCAGTGATAGACTTTAGACTCATATAACAGAACGAAATACGCGAATTTATCGGCCTGTCAAAATTTCTGTTGTAACAACAAGAAAAATGGAGCAAGAACACTGATAAGTGACTGTATTTGTCCTGGCTAGAACCCCCGGAGTACCAACCCACGAGAAAGTGAGAGAGTGCCAACTAACCAGAGACTGGGAGAGTACCAACCAACCAGAGACTGGGAGAGTACCAACCAACCAGAGACTGGGAGAGTACCAACAAACCAGAGACTGGGAGAGTACCAACAAACCAGAGACTGGGAGAGTACCAACAAACCAGAGACTGGGAGAGTACCAACCAACGAGAAATTGTGAGAGTACCAACCAACGAGAGACAGCGAGAGTAACAACCAACAAGAGACTGGGAGAGTACCAACCAACCAGAGACTGGGAGAGTACCAACCAACGAGAGACAGCGAGAGTACCAACCAACGAGAGACTGAGAGAGTACCAACCAACGAGAGACAGCGAGAGTAACAACCAACAAGAGACTGGGAGAGTACCAACCAACCAGAGACTGGGAGAGTACCAACCAACCAGAGACTGGGAGAGTACCAACCAACGAGAGACAGCGAGAGTACCAACCAACGAGAGACTGGGAGAGTACCAACCAACCAGAGACTGGGAGAGTACCAACCAACCAGAGACTGGGAGAGTAACAACCAATGAGTGACAGCAAGAGTACCAACCAACGAGAGACAGCGAGAGTACCAACCAACGAGAGACAGCGAGAGTACCAACCAACAAGAGACAGCAAGAGTGCCAACCAACGAGAGACAGCGAGAGTACCAACCAACGAGAGACAGCGAGAGTACCAACCAACGAGAGACTGGGAGAGTACCAACCAACCAGAGACTGGGAGAGTACCAACCAACCAGAGACTGGGAGAGTAACAACCAATGAGTGACAGCAAGAGTACCAACCAACGAGAGACAGCGAGAGTACCAACCAACGAGAGACAGCGAGAGTACCAACCAACAAGAGACAGCAAGAGTGCCAACCAACGAGAGACAGCGAGAGTACCAACCAACGAGAGACAGCGAGAGTACCAACCAACGAGAGACAGCAAGAGTGCCAACCAACGAGAGACAGCGAGAGTACCAACCAACGAGAGACAGCGAGAGTACCAACCAACAAGAGACAGCAAGAGTGCCAACCAACGAGAGACAGCGAGAGTACCAACCAACCAGAGACAGCGAGAGTACCAACCGACGAGAAACTGTGAAAGTACAAACCAACGAGAGACTGGAAGAGTACCAACCAACGAGAGACAGCGAGAGTACCAACCAACGAGAGACTGCGAAAGTACCAACCAACGAGAGACTGGGAGAGTACCAACCAACCAGAGACTGGGAGAGTACCAACCAACCAGAGACCGGGAGAGTACCAACCAACGAGAAATTGTGAGAGTACCAATCAACGAGAGACAGCGAGAGTACCAACCAACGAGAAACTGTGAGAGTACCAACCAACGAGAAACTGTGAGAGTACAAACCAACGAGAGACTGGGAGAGTACCAACCAACGAGAGACAGCGAGAGTACCAACCAACGAGAGATTGGGAGAGTACCAACCAACCAGAGACTGGTAGAGTACCAACCAACCAGAGACTGGGAGAGTACCAACCAACCAGAGACTGGGAGAGTACCAACCAACCAGAGACTGGGAGAGTACCAACCAACCAGAGACCGGGAGAGTACCAACCAACGAGAAATTGTGAGAGTACCAATCAACGAGAGACAGCAAGAGTGCCAACCAACGAGAGACAGCGAGAGTACCAACCAACGAGATACTGGGAGAGTACCAACCAACCACAGACTGGGAGAGTACCAACCAACGAGAAACTGTGAGAGTACCAACCAACGAGAAACTGTGAGAGTACAAACCAACGAGAGACTGGGAGAGTACCAACCAACGAGAGACAGCGAGAGTACCAACCAACGAGAGATTGGGAGAGTACCAACCAACCAGAGACTGGTAGAGTACCAACCAACCAGAGACTGGGAGAGTACCAACCAACCAGAGACTGGGAGAGTACCAACCAACCAGAGACTGGGAGAGTACCAACCAAAGAGAAATTGTGAGAGTACCAACCAACGAGAGACAGCGAGAGTAACAACCAACGAGTGACAGCAAGAGTACCAACCAACGAGAGACAGCGAGAGTACCAACCAACGAGAGACAGCGAGAGTACCAACCAACGAGAGACAGCGAGAGTACCAACCAACGAGAGACTGGGAGAGTACCAACCAACGAGAGACAGCGAGAGTACCAACCAACGAGAAACTGGGAGAGTACCAACCAACCAGAGACTGGGAGAGTCCCAACCAACGAGAAATTGTGAGAGTACCAACCAACGAGAGACAGCAAGAGTACCAACCAACGAGAGACAGCGAGAGTGCCAACCAACGAGAGACAGCGAGAGTACCAACCAACGAGAGACTGGGAGAGTACCAACCAACCAGAGACTGGGAGAGTCCCAACCAACGAGAAATTGTGAGAGTACCAACCAACGAGAGACAGCAAGAGTACCAACCAACGAGAGACAGCGAGAGTGCCAACCAACGAGAGACAGCGAGAGTACCAACCAACGAGAGACAGCGAGAGTACCAACCAACGAGAGACTGGGAGAATATCAACCAACCAGAGACTGGGAGAGTACCAACCAACGAGAAACTGTGAGAGTACCAACCAACGAGAAACTGTGAGAGTACAAGCCAACGAGAGACTGGGAGAGTAACAACCAACGAGAGACAGTGAGAGTACCAACCAACGAGAGACAGCGAAAGTACCAACCAACGAGAGACTGGGAGAGTACCAACGAACCAGAGACTGGGAGAGTACCAACCAACGAGAAATTGTGAGAGTACCAACCAACGAGAGACAGCAAGAGTACCAACCAACGAGAGACAGCAAGAGTACCAACCAACGAGAGACAGCGAGAGTACCAACCAACGAGAGACAGCGAGAGTATCAACCAACGAGAGACAGCGAGAGTACCAACCAACGAGAGACAGCGAAAGTACCAACCAACGAGAGACAGCGAGAGTACCAACCAACGAGAGACGGCAAGAGTACCAACCAACGAGAGACAGCAAGAGCACCAACCAAAGACAGACAGCGAGAGTACCAACCAACGAGAGACAGCGAGAGTACCAACCAACGAGAGACAGCGAGAGTACCAACCAACGAGAGAGAGCAAGAGTACCAACCAACGAGACACAGCAAGAGTACCAACCAACGAGAGACAGCGAGAGTACCAACCAACGAGAGAGAGCAAGAGTACCAACCAACGAGACACAGCAAGAGTACCAACCAACGAGAGACAGCGAGAGTACCAACCAACGAGAGAAAGCGAGAGTACCAACCAACGAGAGACAGCGAGAGTACCAACCAACGAGAGACAGCGAGAGTACCAACCAACGAGAGACAGCGAGAGTACCAACCAACGAGAGACAGCGAGAGTACCAACCAACGAGAGACGGCAAGAGTACCAACCAACGAGAGACAGCAAGAGCACCAACCAAAGACAGACAGCGAGAGTACCAACCAACGAGAGACAGCGAGAGTACCAACCAACGAGAGACAGCGAGAGTACCAACCAACGAGAGACAGCGAGAGTACCAACCAACGAGAGAAAGCGAGAGTACCAACCAACGAGAGACAGCGAGAGTACCAACCAACGAGAGACAGCGAGAGTACCAACCAACGAGAGAAAGCGAGAGTACCAACCAACGAGAGAAAGCGAGAGTACCAACCAACGAGAGACAGCGAGAGTACCAACCAACGAGAGACGGCAAGAGTACCAACCAACGAGAGACAGCAAGAGCACCAACCAAAGACAGACAGCGAGAGTACCAACCAACGAGAGACAGCGAGAGTACCAACCAACGAGAGACAGCGAGAGTACCAACCAACGAGAGAAAGCGAGAGTACCAACCAACGAGAGACAGCGAGAGTACCAACCAACGAGAGACAGCGAGAGTACCAACCAACGAGAGAAAGCGAGAGTACCAACCAACGAGAGACAGCGAGAGTACCAACCAACGAGAGACAGCGAGAGTACCAACCAACGAGAGACAGCGAGAGTACCAACCAACGAGAGACAGCGAGAGTACCAACCAACGAGAGACAGTGAGAGTACCAACCAACGCGAGAGAGTGAGAGTACCAACCAACGAGAGACAGTGAGAGTACCAACCAACGAGAGACAGCGAGAGTACCAACCAACGAGAGAAAGCGAGAGTACCAACCAACGAGAGACAGCGAGAGTACCAACCAACGAGAGACAGCGAGAGTACCAACCAACGAGAGAAAGCGAGAGTACCAACCAACGAGAGACAGCGAGAGTACCAACCAACGAGAGACAGCGAGAGTACCAACCAACGAGAGACAGCGAGAGTACCAACCAACGAGAGACAGCGAGAGTACCAACCAACGAGAGACAGTGAGAGTACCAACCAACGCGAGAGAGTGAGAGTACCAACCAACGAGAGACAGCGAGAGTACCAACCAACGAGAGACAGCGAGAGTACCAACCAACGAGAGACAGCGAGAGTACCAACCAACGAGAGACAGCGAGAGTACCAACCAACGAGAGACAGTGAGAGTACCAACCAACGCGAGAGAGTGAGAGTACCAACCAACGAGAGACAGTGAGAGTACCAACCAACGAGAGACAGCGAGAGTACCAACCAACGAGAGAAAGCGAGAGTACCAACCAACGAGAGACAGCGAGAGTACCAACCAACGAGAGACAGTGAGAGTACCAACCAACGCGAGAGAGTGAGAGTACCAACCAACGAGAGACAGTGAGAGTACCAACCAACGAGAGACAGCGAGAGTACCAACCAACGAGAGAAAGCGAGAGTACCAACCAACGAGAGACAGCAAGAGTACCAACCAACAATATTCACCCCAAAAACCGGGTTTTTCTCATACATCTATCTTCTATCTTGTCCTCATTGCTCGGAGTCCAAAAATAAATACTCAATAAAGGACAGGACAGAGGTAAAGAGTGAAAAAATAGAGAGTAGAGTAGACAGCTCTGGTGTCGGTGTCCGTGTCGGGGGGCTAATCTGCCGTGTCCGACACTGGTCGACACGGCAGCGATTGTGGAACTGTTCTCGTACACACTGGCTGGACAATGAATATAAATGGGTATTTTACCTGCCCTGCCCCGTGCCCACTGTGAGGATGAGGAGGGGGAGGGGAGAGATGGGGGGAGGAGGATGCTGACAGTAAGGGGAAGGGGGGATGAGGCTGATGGTGAAGGGAGGGAGGGAGGGAGGAAGGGAGGGAGGGGGGAAGTGCTGGAGAAGTGGTCTGAAATAACACTGTTATGTGCTAGGTAGCATTCCTATGGTGCTAGGTAACACTACTGTGGTGCTAGGTAGTACTGCTATGGTTCTAGTTAGTACTGTTATGGTGCTAGGTAGCACTGCTGTGGTGCTAGGTAGTACTGTTATGGTTCTAGGTACTACTGTTATGGTGCTATGTAGCACTTCTATGGTGCTAGGTAGTACTGCTATGGTGCTAGGTAGTACTGCTATGGTGCTAGGTAGTACTGCTATGGTGCTAGGTAGCACAGTTATGGTGGTAGATAGTACTGTTATAGTGCTATGTAGCACTGCTGTGGTGCTAGGTAGTACTGCTATGGTGCTAGGTAGCACTGCTATGGTGCTAGGTAGTACTGCTTTGGTGCTAGGTAATATTGCTATGGTGCTAGGTAGCACTGCTATGGTGCTAGGTAGTACTGCTGTGGTGCTAGGTAGCACTGCTATGGTGCTAGGTAGTACTGCTGTGGTGCTAGGTAATATTGCTATGGTGCTAGGTAGCACTGCTATGGTGCTAGGTAGTACTGCTGTGGTGCTAGGTAATATTGCTATGGTGCTAGGTAGCACTGCTATGGTGCTAGGTACCACTGCTATGGTGCTAGGTAGCACTGCTGTGGTGCTAGGTAGTACTGTTGTGGTGCTAGGTAGCACTGCTATGGTGCTAGGTAGCACTGCTGTGGTGTTAGGTAGTACTGCTATGGTGCTAGGTAGCACTGCTATGGTGCTAGGCAGTACTGCTATGGTGCTACGTAGCACTGCTATGGTGCTAGGTAGCACTGCTATGGTGCTAGGTAGCACTGCTATGGAGCTAGGTAGTACTGCTAAGGTGCTAGGTAGTACTGCTGTGGTGCTAGGTAGCACTGCTATGGTGCTAGGTAGCACTGCTGTGGTGCTAGGTAGTGCTGCTGTGGTGCTAGGTAGCACTGTTATGATGCTAGGTAGCACTGCTGTGGTGCTAAGTAGTACTGCTATGGTGCTAGGTAGCACTGCTATGGTGCTAGGTAGCACTGCTATGGTGCTAGGTAGTACTGCTGTTGTGCTAGGTAGTACTGCTGTGGTGCTAGGTAGCACTGCTATGATGCTAGGTAGCACTGCTATGGTGCTCGGCAGCACTGCTGTGGTGCTAGGTAGCACTGCTATGGTGCTAGGTAGCACTGCTATGGTGCTAGGTAGCACTGCTGTGGTGCTAGGTAGCACTGCTATGGTGCTAGGTAGCACTGCTGTGGTGCCAGGTAGCACTGCTATGGTGCTAGGTAGCACTGCTATGGTGCTAGGTAGCACTGCTGTGGTGCTAGGTAGCACTGCTATGGTGCTAGGTAGCACTGCTATGGTGCTAGGTAGCACTGCTGTGGTGCTAGGTAGCACTGCTATTGTGCTAGGTAGCACTGCTATGGTGCTAGGTAGCACTGCTATGGTGCTAGGTAGCACTGCTGTGGTGCTAGGTAGCACTGCTATGGTGCTAGGTAGCACTGCTGTGGTGCTAGGTAGCACTGCTATGGTGCTAGGTAGCACTGCTATGGTGCTAGGTAGCACTGCTATGGTGCTAGGTAGCACTGCTATGGTGCTAGGTAGCACTGCTGTGGTGCTAGGTAGTACTGTTGTGGTGCTAGGTAACACTGCTATGGTGCTAGGTAGCACTGCTGTGGTGCTAGGTAGCACTGCTATGGTGCTAGGTAACACTGCTATGGTGCTAGGTAGCACTGCTGTGGTGCTAGGTAGCACTGCTATGATGTACTGACTGATGAATTAAGAAGACTGTAGCGTAGCGGGTGTGTGTGTGTGTGTGTGTGTGTGTGTGTGTGTGTGTGTGTGTGTGTGTGTGTGTGTGTGTGTGTGTGTGTGTGTGTGTGTGTGTGTGTGTGTGAGTGTGTGTGTGTGTGTGTGTGTGTGTGTGTGTGTGTGTGTATGTGTATGTGTGTGTGTGCGTGTGTGTGTGTGTGTGTGTGTGTGTGTGTGTGTGTGTGTGTGTGTGTGTGAGTGTGTGTGTGTGTGTGTGTGTGTGTGTGTGTGTGTGTGTGTGTGTGTGTGTGTGTGTGTGTGAGTGTGTGTGTGTGTGTGTGTGTGTGTGTGTGTGTGTGTGTGTGTGTGTGTGTGTGTGTGTGTATGTGTGTGTGTGTGTGTGTGTGTGTATGTTAATGGCTCACACAATATCTCTGCTCCCTCTTTAAGGACCCATGGAGAGATGTTGTCTGGTCCCACCGCCTTTGAGGTGTCAAGTTCGCATAGCAGCTTCTTCACCTCCTCCTTGGTTATATGTACCTCATCCAGCACTTGCTGGTGTGCCCCCCTGTTCTGATTTCCTGGAGTCCTACTGGTTTCCACTGTAAATACCTCTTTAAATCTTGTGTTGAGCTCCCGACATACCTCTCGGTCGTTTCTTGTGAATTCCCCATCACCCTTCCTCAGTCTGATTACCTGGTCCTTGACTGTTGTTTTCCTCCTGATGTGGCTGTACAACAGCTTCGGGTCAGTCTTTACTTTTGATGCTATGTCATTTTCATATTGTCTCTGAGCCTCCCTTCTTATCTGTGCATATTCGTTTCTGGCTCTTCGGCTAATCTCTTTATTTTCCTGAGTTCTCTCTCTTCTGTACCTTTTCCATTCTCTAGTACACCTAGTTTTTGCCTCCCTACACCTTTGGGTGAACCAAGGACTCGTTATGTTCTTCCCATTATTTCTGTTTCCCTTGGGAACAAACCTCTCCTCTGCCTCCTTGCATTTTGTTGCCACATAGTCCATCATTTCTTGTACTGGTTTTCCTGTCAGTTCCCTCTCCCACTGAATGTCTTGAAGGAAGTTCCTCATGCCTGAGTAGCTCCCCCTTTTGTAGTTTGGTTTTTCCCAGCCTATTACTGCTACTCTCTCCACTTGGAGCTCAACTATGTAGTCAAAGCACAGAACCACATGATCACTAGCTCCCAGGGGCCTTTCATACATGATACCCTCAATGTCCGAACTGCTCAAGGTGAATACAAGGTCCAGTCTTGCTGGTTCATCCTCTCCTCTATCTCTGGTAGTGTCTCTAACATGTTGATGCATGAGGCTTTCCAGTACCACATCCATCATCTTGGCTCTCCATGTTTCGGGACCCCCATGGGGCTCCAGGTTTTCCCAGTCAATCTCCTTGTGATTGAAATTACCCATAACTAGTAACTTTGCTCCCCCCATGTGTGCTCTCCTGGCCACCTCGGCAAGTGTGTCGATCATTGCTCTGTTGCTCTCATCGTATTCTTCTCTTGGCCTCCTGCAGTTCTGTGGTGGGTTGTACATTACTGCAATTATCACCTTTTGTCCCTCAGACTGGATTGTTCCTACTAAGTAGTCCCTTTCGCCCGTGCCATTCATTCCTTCCATTTTCTCAAATCCCCACTGGTTTTTAATGAGCAGTGCAACTCCTCCTCCCCCTCTCCTCCCTCTGTCTTTCCTAAGGATTTGATATCCGGATGGAAAGGTTGAATCTGTTATTATTCTGGTGAGTTTGTTTCTGTGAGTGCTATTATGTCTGGGGATGTCTCCTTGATTCTTTCGTGCCACTCCTCATACTTGTTTGTTATTCCATCTGCATTTGTATACCACACCTTCAACTTCTTTTCTAAGACTGTGGTCTGGGAGGTATATTGGGGTTGGGGAAGTGGGAGACCTGGTAAGGAACTATAGGTTGTTGCTGTGGGGGTGTAGTTTGTAATGTAGTGGGTGGGGGCATTGGATGTGGCATGGGTGCTTTGATTTAGAGTGTTTGGTTGAACTGGGGTTGACCTGGTTGGGAGGCTTCTATAGGAAGTTGTGAGGGAGGCTGTATTTGATCTTCTTCCTGGGTCTGGGATCTCCTGTCTGTCTTCTCCATCCCCTCTCTTTCCTCCTTTCGCCTTTGTACCATCTCTCTCAGTTTCTGCCTTTCTTCTTGTGTTCTGTCGCGGTCAAGATACACCTTCCTATATGCCGGCATGTCCCTTAATCGTGCTTTCTCCTGCAGGATCCTGTTCCGAGTCGCTTCTGCCTTGAAGGTCACTTTCACTTGCCGGGTTCTTTTTTTTACAAACCCCCCTATTCTCCGAAAATTTTCCAGCTGGGTCATGTCGTCTTCTCCTATTGCTTTCATGATGCTTTCAATTGCTTTTTTTTCCCCCTTGTTTTCTTGCTTCGTATGTTTCCCCTTCAACTTCCTGGAGCCCATACACAAAGACTGACCTCACCCTTTCATTCTCCCACTGCATATCCCTGTGTATCCCCTCATTTAATTTGGTTTCCTCCACTGCAGCTTTCCTTTCTTCAGTTTCACTGGCTAATGTACTTGGGCTCAGTGGCCTGTCATTTTCCCTTCTTGGCTTTCCCTGGGCTCTGTTGTTGTCTGTTAGGGCCTCCACATAAAGCTTAGCTCTTTCATTTACTACAGTCTCCTCTGATAGAGCCTCTCCATGCAGTTGTGCTCCTTCTTTCCGTACTGTCCCCTTATTTGTGGCTGAGGTAGCAGTCTCTGTTGTCAATCCCAAAATGTTCTTTAGTTCTTTAGGCTGTTTCAGATTTTTCAGTTCCTCTTCTAAACTCTGTATCCTGGCCTCTGCTGCTTTGACATGCACCTCCCAAAATGTTCTTTAGTTCTTTAGGCTGTTTCAGATTTTTCAGTTCCTCTTCTAAACTCTGTATCCTGGCCTCTGCTGCTTTGACATGCACCTCCCACTTCCTGCTTTCCATATCTATCCTCTCTTCCATTCTCATGCTAAGTTCTTCTAGTTTCTTTTCCCATTCATGATCCCTTTTTATGAGCTCTGCTGCCCAATCTTACTTTGCAGCTTCCTCCTCCTGTCCCTTGGTTTTTCTTGTTGCTCTCTGGCAACCCATTTTTGTTTTATCCTGATTGCCTCAGAGTGGGAAACCTATGTAGTTCTGTATGTTAGGTTAGTAGTGTGTATGTCAGAGTGTGGGGGGGGGGAAGTAGTGGAGGAACTGTGGCTATGTGGGAGAGGAGTGGGGTGGGGTGGGGAGGGGGAGGGTGAACGAGTGTGTGTGTGTGTGTGTGTGTAATTTTGTGTGAAGTTATGTGTGGGTTTATTATGTACTGAAAGGTAGGTGGCTTGTGCGTTGTAATGTAGAGTCTCAGTGTGTGTGTGTGTATGTACTCACCTAATTGTGGTTGCAGGGGTCGAGACTCAGCTCCTGTGTGTGTGTGTGTGTGTGTGTGTGTGTATGTGTGTGCATGTGTGTGTGTGTGTATGTGTGTATGTGTGTGTGTATGTGTGTGTGTGTGTGTGTGTGTGTGTGTGTGTGTGTGTGTGTGTGTGTGTGTGTGTGTGTGTGTGTGTGTGTACTCACCTGATTCACTTAATGTGTATGTAAGCTTACAACAACACTCTAACACACACACACACACACACACACACAGTGTTGCTACGCTTGCTGGAACACACACACACACATACACACACACACATACACAGTGTTGCTACGCTTGCTGGAACACACACACACACATACACAGTGTTGCTACACTTGCTGGAACACACACACACAGTGTTTGCGGGAGAGATAGATGATTATATACACCTGGAAAATCCTAGAGGGATTAGTACCAAACTTGCACACGAAAATCACTCCCTATGAAAGCAAAAGACTTGGCAAACGATGCAACAATCCCCAATGAAAAGCAGGGGTGTCACTAGCACGTTAAGAGACAGCACAGTAAGTGTCAGGGGCCCAAGACTGTTCAACTGCCTCCCAGCATACATAAGGAGGATTACCGATAGACTCCTGGCTGCCTTCAAGCAGGCACTGGACAGGCACCTAAAGACGGTACCTGACCAGCCGGGCTGTGGTTCGTACGTTGGATTGCATGCGACCAGCAGTAACAGTCTGGTTGATCAGGCCCTGATCCGCCATGAGGCCTGGTCACAGACCGGGCCGCGGGGGCGTTGACCACCGGAACTCTCTCCAGGTAAACTCCAGGTAAACACTTGCTGGCACACACACACAGTGTTGCTACACTTGCTGGCACACACACACAGTGTTGCTACACTTGCTGGCACACACACACAGTGTTGCTACACTTGCTGGCACACACACACAGTGTTGCTACACTTGCTGGAACACACACACAGTGCTGCTACACCCGCTGGAACACACACACAGTGTTGCTACACCCACTGGAACACACACACACACAGTGTTGCTACATCCAATGGAACACACACACAGTGTTGCTAAACTTGCTGAAACACACACACACAGTGTTGCTACACCCGCTGGAACACACACACACACACACACACACACACAGTGTTGCTATACCTGCTGAAACACACACACACACAGTGTTGCTACACCAACTGGAACACACACAGTGCTGCTACACTTGCTGGAACACACACAGTGTTGCTACACTTGCTAGAACACACACACATAGTGCTGCTCCACCAGCTGGAACACACACACAGTGTTGCTACACCAGCTGGAACACACAAACAGTCTTGCTACACCAACTGGAGCACACACACAGTGTTGCTGCACCAGCTGGAACACACACACAGTGTTGCTACACCAGCTGGAACACACATACACACACAGTGTTGCTACACCAGCTGGAACACACACACAGTGTTGCTACACCAGCTGGAACACACACACTGTTGCTACACCAGCTGGAACACACACACAGTGTTGATACACCAGCTGGAACACACACACAGTGTTGCTACACCAGCTGGAACACACACACACAGTGTTGCTGCACCAGGTGGAACACACACACACAGTGTTGCTACACCAGCTGGAACACACACACACACACACCATCGGCCTCTCATCTCCTGGGCAATTTCCACAAGACCATAAGAGAGGGGAGAGTGAGGGGTCGCGTCCCTCCCCCTTACTGTATTATCCCCTCACAACCTCTCTCTCTCTCTCCCCTTTCCTCTCCCCTCTTCCACTCAGCTTCCGCCCACAGCCTTCCTCTCAACCTTCCACACTTCCCTCACTCTCACCCACTTCTCCCCTCACCCTCACACACTTCTCCTCTCAATCTCCCACACTTCTCCTCTCAACCTCCCACGCTTCTCCCCTCACCCTCCCACACTTCTCCCCTCTCCCTCACACACTTCTCCTCTCAACCTCCCGCACTTCTCCCCTCACCTTCACACACTTCTCCCCTCACCCTCACACACTTCACCCCTCACCTTCACACACTTCTCCCCTCACCCTCCCACACTTCTCTCACCCTCACATACTCCTCGCCTCAGCCTAACGCACTCATACCTACCTCCCACATTCCTACCTCCCACATTTCTATCTACCTCCCACATTCCTTTCTGTTTATTTCATCATTTCTCTTGTCCACATAGTCTTCACCTATTCTTTCCTACTATTGCACCTAACACTGTTCTACTCCTTCTTCCTTCCTCCTCCTCCTCCTCCTTTGCCTAAGACACTGGTGTGTGCGCCACCCTACCTACTTAACCCTGACGACTTCACCCCCTACTACCCGTTACCTCTCCACCACCACCACCACCGCCTCCCAACCACCATCACCACCACCACCATCACCATCACTGCCCCTCACCATCGGTTCCATCAAAGGCAAAAGCTACAAAGGTGACAACAACGGTAGGTAACCTTCATCAGTGGCAACGGTACGTCAACCAACGGTGAAACAACGGCTTCAAAAATCTGTAGAGCTTTCAACTCTGTTTACACTGGTAAACAGAAAGGAGCTTTAATTGTGGCAACGTTCCGCTCTATGTAGAGCTTTATCAAGTCTTGATGACACGGTAGAGCTCTACACAGGCGAGACAGGTGGTGCACCTCCATGGAGGGAGGCAGGTGGTGCTCCTCCATGGAGGGAGGCAGGTGGTGCACCTCCATGGAGGGAGGCAGGTGGTGCACCTCCATGGAGGAAGACAGGTGGTGCACCTTCATGAAGACAGGTAGTTTACAAGGAGCTCGAACCTAGGAGATCGAGCCTAGGAGATCCAACCTAGGAGATTCAACCTAGGAGATCCAACCTAGGAGATCCAACCTAGGAGATCCAACCTAGGAGATCCAACCTAGGAGATTCAACCTAGGAGATCCAACCTAGGAGATCCAACCTAGGAGATCCAACCTAGGAGATCCAACCTAGGAGATCCAACCTAGGAGATCCAACCTAGGAGATCCAACCTAGGAGATCCAACCTAGGAGATCCAACCTAGGAGATCCAACCTAGGAGATCCAACCTAGGAGATCCAACCTAGGAGATTCAACCTAGGAGATCCAATCTAGGAGATCCAGCCTAGGAAATTTACTAGAAACCTTCAGTCTTATAAGCTAGAATGAAAAGATCCCAATCTGTAACATATCTAGATTACCCATTTCCTAAGGGGTAAAACCTAGGATCCAAGAGTCGTAATCCAACCTCAGCTCATTTTTAAAGCCCAGCACTATCTAGGACACGTTGTCCCTACCTCCCTAGAATACAACAGTCACCTAGCACCCAGGTACCTATTTACTGCTAGGTGAGCAGGGGTGGCTAGTGTAAGGAGAGCTGTCCACGCCTCACTCTATCCGTCCCTCCCGGGATTGAACTTGAGTGCTTCGGTTGTGAGCTGAAGGTGCTATGGTTACGGTACTAGGCGACCTTAACCCCGGGGACGCTGTGGCTTGTACTGCCTCGTTCACCTTGGGGGAACCATGACTTGTACTGCCTCGTTGACCCCGGGGAGCTGTGACTTGTACCGCCTCTTTCACCCATGGGAGCTGTGACTAGTACTGCCTCGTTCACCCAGGGAAGCTGTGACTAGTACTGCCTCGTTCACCCAGGGGAGCTGTGACTAGTACTGCCTCGTTCACCCAGGGGAGCTGTGACTAGTACTGCCTTGTTCACCCCTGGGAACTGTGACACTAGTACCATTGCGACTCTTGTCGTGTGCCACTAAAGCTACACTTAATTGCAAGAAAGGTTTATGTCGTTCTGTGTGTTTTCTCTAGTTTGTCGTTTCCCAGCCTTTTCTACCGACGACATCAACATGTCTTCCCAGTCTTTTCTAACACGACAACATGTCTTCAGGTTTGCTAGACACGCCAGAGGAACTATCGACACTTGAGGGATTTCACCTTCCTTCAGTTAAGCAGAGTGGTACCTGGAGTCTACCTGGAGTGCATTCCGGGGATCAACGTCCCCGAGGCCCAGTCCACGACCAGGCCTCCCGGTGGATCAGGGCCTGATCAACGAGGCTGTTACTGCTGGCCGCACGTAATCCAACGTACGAACCACAGCCCGGCTGATCCGGCACCGTCTTTAGGTATCTGTCCAGCTCCCTCTTGAAGACAACCATGGGTCTTCCCGTAATGCCCCTTATTGCTGGTGGGAGGCTGTTGAACAGTCTTGGGCCCCGGACACTTATTGTGTTTTCTCTTAGTGTACCAGTGACGCCCCTACTTTTCACTGGAGGTATGTTGCATCGCCTGCCAAATCTTTTGCTTTCGTATGGAGTGATTGCTGTGTGCATATTGGGACCAGTCCCTCCAGAATCTTCAAGGTATAGATTATGATATATCTCTCTCGCCTGCGCTCTAGTGAGTACAAGTCAAGTGCTTCCAGGCACTCCCAGTAGTTAAGGTGTTTGATGGAACTTATACGTGCAGTAAAGGTTCTCTGTACATTCTCTAGCTCTACAATTTCACCTGCCTTGAATGGGGATGTTAATGTACAGCAGTATTCCAGCCTAGAAAGAATAAGTGATTTAAAAAGGATCATCATTGGCTTAGCATCTCTTGTCTTGAATGTTCTCATTATCCATCCTATCAGTTTCCTAGCAGATGCGATAGTGGCATTGTTGTGGTCCTTGAAGGTGAGGTCTTCGGACATTACCACACCCAGGTCCTTCACATTACTTTTCCTCTCTATTGTGTGATTAGAGTTTGTAGTATACTCAGTTCTAGTTATTATTTCCTCCAGTTTTCCATAACGGAGTAGTTGGAATTTGTCTTCATTGAACATCATATTGTTCTCTGTTGCCCATTGGAAAACTTGGTTTATATCTTCTTGGAGCTTTGTTGTGTCCTCAATGGATGACACTCTCATGCAGATCCTAGTATCGTCTGCAAAAGATGATACAGTGCTGTGGTTTACATCTCTGTCTATGTCTGATATGAGAATAAGGAACAGGATAGGTGCGAGTACTATGCCTTGTGGGACAGAGCTCTTCACTATGGCAGCATCTGATTTAACTCTGTTTACCACTACTCTTCGTGTGCGATTGGTTAGAAAGTTGAAGATCCATCCTACTTTGCCGTTTATCCCTTTAGCACGCATTTCGTGTGCTATTACACCATGGTCGCACTTGTCAAAGGCTTTTGCAAAGTCTGTGTATACTACATCCGCATTTTGTTTGTTTTCCAGTGCATCTAGGACCATATCATAGTGGTCAAGCAGTTGCGAAAGGCAGGAGCGACCTGCTCTGAAACCATGTTGCCCTGGGTTGTGCAATTTTTGGGAGTCCAGGTGGTTTGCTATCCTACTTCTTAGAACTCTTTCAAAGATTTTTATGATGTGGGACGTTAAAGCTATTGGTCTATAGTTCTTAGCTACTGCTTTGCTGCCACCTTTATGGAGTGGGGCTATATCTGTTGTTTTTAGTGACTGTGGAATCTCGCCTGTGTCTGAGCTCCTTCTCCATAGCATACTTAGGGCCCGTGAGAGGGGTTTCTTGCAGTTTTTAATGAACACCGAGTTCCACGAGTCTGGGCCTGGGGCTGAGTGCATGGGCATGTCGTCGATGGCTTTCTCAAAGTCTAGTGGAGTTAGTTATGTCATAAATCTGGCCTGCATTGGCAGGGTTTTGAGGCTCATTCATGAAAAAATTGTTTGGATCATCTATCTTTAAGCTGGTTAGTGGCTCGCTGAACACTGAGTCATACTGCAATTTCAGTATCTCGCTCATTTCTTTATTGTCGTCAGTGTAGGATCCATCTTGTGTGAGTAGCGGCCCTATACTAGAAGTGGTTTTTGACTTGTTTTTGGCGTATGAAAAGAAATATTTCGAATTTCTTTCAATTTCATTAATCGCTTTTAGCTCCTCTTGTCTCTCCTGGATCCTGTATGAGTCCTTTAACTTCAGCTCAATATTTTTCACTTCCCTGGTTAGCACTACCTTCCGTGTATCAGATAATCTGGCATTCTTGAGGAGCTCAATGGTTCTTCGTCTTCTCCTGTAGAGAGAGCGTCTCTCTCTCTCCAGTTTACTTCTTCTTTTCTTTTGTCTTATAGGAATATACCTTGAACATACTTTAGCTACCAGGAGGGTGATCTTTTCGAGGCATTGGTTCGGGCCCATGTAATTTAAGATATCCTCCCAGCATGTTTCATTTAGGGCATAGTTTACCTGATCCCAGATGATGTTCTTGTTGTTGAAGTTGAATTTGGTAAAGGTACCATCATAACTGAATGCATCATGCCGATCAGGACTCCTGTGCATACAAGTCTGGACTTCGATTAGATTGTGATCAGAATTTGTTGTTTTTGATATTGTTATATTCCTTACCAGGTCCTCATTATTTGTGAAAATAAGGTCCAGTGTGTTCTCCAGTCTTGTTGGCTCCACTATCTGCTGACTTAGGGTGTGTTTGTTGCAGAAATTCAGCAGCTCCTGCGTGTGTGACCTTTCATCTGAGCTGCCTCCAGGGATTATTTCTGCTACGACATTATTTGCTGTATTCTTCCATTTTGTGTGTCTTAGATTGAAGTCACCAAGCAGCAAGATGTTTGGGGATGTGGCTGGAAAGTTGTCCAGACAGGAGTCGATTTTTGACAGTTGTTCTTTGAACTGTTGGGAAGTTGCATCCGGTGGCTTATATACAAGTACAATGACTAAGTTTTGGTTCTCGATTTTTATTGTCAGAACTTCAACTACATCATTTGTGGTGTTCAGTATCTCTGTGCAAATGAGCGACTCTTTGACGTACAGGCCAACCCCCCCTTGTTGCCTGTTCTTCTGTCGCATCTGAAAAGGTTGTATCCAGGTATCCATATTTCACTGTCAAAGTAATGTTTTGCGTGGGTCTCTGTGAAGGCTGCAAACAGTGAATTTGACTCCTCTAGAAGTCCACTAATGAAAGGTATTTTGTTGTTTGTGGATGGCTTAAGGCCCTGTATATTAGCAAATATAAATGAGGTTGTGTTGCATGTTTGTTGTTACATTGTAACTACAATCACCCAGGTGTGATTTCTGTGGACATGGCACCATGCGAGCCAGTAGGCCTGCTGCAGTGTTCCTCCAGGTTAGAGGCACTTTTCTGACAAAAGTTTTTAGCTCTTCTCTGCCTCCGCAGGTGTAGCTTCACTGTGATAGGTGTTAGCTTGGCAGCTTGACAGGTGAGCCACACGCAGCCTAGTTGGTCAGTGTATGGGTCTTGCATAAGGCTTGCACGCTGGCGGGGTGGCACAGGTGCCAGACAGGTGTCACCGCTCCTAGAGCAAATACACCTGTGAATTATAGACCATCCTCTGTCTAGTCTTGCTGCTGTTGCTACAATTGTTGCTTCTCCTGCTGAGGCTCTTGCTGTTGCTTCTACTGCTCTTGTTACAGATGTTGCTGCAGCTATTGCTGCTCTTGCTGCTACTGCTGCTTTCACTGTTGATGCTTTTGCTGCTATTGATACTGCTGCTGTTGTTGTTATTACTGGTGTTAATGCAGCCTTCAATGCCGATTTTACTAATGTAGCTGTGGCCACCGTTCATACTATTGTTCTTCCTGCTGCTGTTTACACTGCTGCTTCCACTAGTGCTGTTGCTGCATTTGCTGGCCACTGAAAAAAGTCTGCTAACCCGTATCATCGAAGAATAAACTCACATAACGAAATTAGGGCTACAGATGGTGGCTACCGACATTGCCTAATTTCCCTTTGTACTAATTCTGAGGTCGTCATATTGGTGACCACAGCCGAGACGGCAGCGTGACCTCTGTAACCTACTAAAGGTATCCAAAGGTACCCTGGAGAGTTTGGAACCTGCATGACCCCAGTTCGAGTCTCTCTCACAACTCCCACTTGGCCGGACAGAGAGACGGGAAGATACAGCAAAAGATACATACATAATGTATCATATACATTGGTGCTATTGTAAGAGCCTGTATCATGTGTCTTGAAGTTCCTATCCAATGGTGTGAATATTTTCTTCTGACGTGTCAGTGTGAGGGCCTCAGTGTGAGGGCCTCAGTGTGAGGGCCTCAGTGTGAGGGCCTCAGTGTGAGGGCCTCAGTGTGAGGGCCTCAGTGTGAGGGCCTCAGTGTGAGGGCCTCAGTGTGAGGGCCTCAGTGTGAGGACCTCAGTGTGAGGGCCTCAGTGTGAGGGCCTCAGTGTGAGGGCCTCAGTGTGAGGGCCTCAGTGTGAGGGCCTCAGTGTGAGGGCCTCAGTGTGAGGACCTCAGTGTGAGGGCCTCAGTGTGAGGACCTCAGTGTGAGGGCCTCAGTGTGAGGGCCTCAGTGTGAGGGCCTCAGTGTGAGGGCCTCAGTGTGAGGGCCTCAGTGTGAGGACCTCAGTGTGAGGGCCTCAGTGTGAGGACCTCAGTGTGAGGGCCTCAGTGTGATGGCCTCAGTGTGAGGGCCTCAGTGTGAGGGCCTCAGTGTGAGGACCTCATTGTGAGGGCCTCAGTGTGAGGGCCTCAGTGTGAGGACCTCAGTGTGAGGGCCTCAGTGTGAGGGCCTCAGTGTGAGGACCTCAGTGTGAGGGCCTCACTGTGATGGCCTCAGTGTGAGGGCCTCAGTGTGAGGGCCTCAGTGTGAGGACCTCATTGTGAGGGCCTCAGTGTGAGGACATCAGTCCGAGGGCATCAGTGTGAGGGCCTCAGTGTGAGGGCATCAGTGTGAGGGACTCAGTGTGAGGGCCTCAGTGTGAGGGCATCAGTGTGAGGGCCTCAGTGTGAGGGCCTCAGTGTGAGGGCCTCAGTGTGAGGGCATCAGTGTGAGGGCATCAGTGTGAGGGCATCAGTGTGAGGGCATCAGTGTGAGGACCTCAGTGTGAGGGCATCAGTGTGAGGGCATCAGTGTGAGGGCATCAGTGTGAGGGCATCAGTGTGAGGGCCTCAGTGTGAGGGCATCAGTGTGAGGGCATCAGTGTGAGGGCATCAGTGTGAGGGCATCAGTGTGAGGGCATAAGTGTGAGGGCATCAGTGTGAGGGCCTCAGTGTGAGGGCATCAGTGTGAGAGCCTCAGTGTGAGGGCATCAGTGTGAGGGCATCAGTGTGAGGGCCTCAGTGTGAGGGCATCAGTGTGAGGGCATCAGTGTGAGGGCATCAGTGTGAGGGCATCAGTGTGAGGGCATAAGTGTGAGGGCATCAGTGTGAGGGCCTCAGTGTGAGGGCATCAGTGTGAGGGCCTCAGTGTGAGGGCCTCAGTGTGAGGGTGATGTCAACACACTACGTGTTCATCTCGATTTATCATCACAACTTCCATTGTTGTCCCGTGTGTTATTCCCCCTTCACCTCCCTCCCTCACCCACCTAACCTCCCCCTTCACCTCCCTCCCTCACCCACCTAACCTCCCCCTTCACCTCCCTCCCTCACACACCTACCCTCCCCCTTCATCTCCCTCCCTCACCATCCTTCCCTCCCCCTTCACCTCCCGTCTTCCCTTCACCCATCTCTCCTTTACCCTTGGTGGGCGTGGCCAGGTATTATCCCTCCCCTTCACCCGCTTCCCATCACTTCCCTTCCCTTCAGCTCTCCCTCACATGCTTCCCCTCACCCCCCCCCGCCCCCTCACCCCTGGCGGCTGTGGTCAGGTACTATCAGCAGAGGACGCACCTCCGTTACCAAAGATAAATGAATTATCAGGAACACAAGCGTGAGATAAACTCTACTCACTAAGTACATATATTATTTACTCTCTCTCTCTCTCTCTCTCTCTCTCTCTCTCTCTCTCTCTCTCTCTCTCTCTCTCTCTCTCTCTCTCTCTCTCTCTCTCTCTCTCTCTCTCTCTCTCACTCTCTCTCTCTCTCTCTCTCTCTCTCTCTCTCTCTCTCTCTCTCTCTCTCTCTCTCTCTCTCTCTCTCTCTCTCTCTCTCTCTCTCTCTCTCTCTCTCTCTCTCTCTCTCTCTCTCTCTCTCTCTCACTCTCTCTCTCTCTCTATCTCTCACACACATGGCTATGTCTCATGTGGACCTAAGGAGAAGGATGTCAACATTGTAGGGAGGATGATGGAAGGGAGAAGACGACTGGAAGGAGAGGTGAGGGGTGAAGGAGGTAGGGCGGACGTGGGCGTGGGCGTCAATTAGTGTGTCCATATTCATGGGCGTAGTATTGACGCGAGGCTGTGTCCACCCGCTGAGTCCCCTCTTGTGTCCCCTCTCCCCTCACCCCTCACCCTGAGTCCTCCCTCACCCTCACCCTCTCACCCTCTTCCCTCTCTTGTCACCCCTCTCTCTCTCTCTATCTCTCTCCTTTTTCCTCCCCTCTGCCTGCCTCCCCTCATCGTCCTCTTCCCCTCACACATTCCGATACACACTTTGGACTGGGGGTTTCCGCAGGGAGGTCCCCATGGGGGTCCCCAGGGGGGTCGCCAGGGGGGTCCCAGCTCATTGAGGCTGGGGATGTTGTGTGTAGGAATTCTGGTGTTGCTGGTGGCCCCCGTGGTCCAGCACTGGTCCTGATAGCTCCCGTGGTCCAGCACTGGTCCTGATAGCTCCCGTGGTCCAGCACTGGTCCTGATATCTCCCGTGGTCCAGCGCTGGTTCTGATAGCTCCCGTGGTCCAGCGCCGGCCTTGGTGGACCCCTTGGTTCAGCGCTGGCCCTGGTGAACCCCTCTTCCTGCTCCTTGAGAGGATCGTCGTCTTCAAATATCACAGCAACTCAGCCCAATCTTTGTCCCTGTAGCAAAATATAACATAACCTCAGTGGCGCCATTAGTACCCTAAGAGAAAACGAAATAAGCATCCGGGACCCAAGACTGTTCAACAGCCTCCGACCAGGCATAAGAGGAATTACCAATAGACCCCCGACTGCCTTCAAGAGAAAGCTGGACAGATACCTATAGTCAGTACCCGATCAGCCTGGCTGTGGTTCCTACGTTGGATTACGTGCAGCCAGTAGTAACAGCCTGTTTGATTATGCCCTGATCCACTGGGAGGCCTGATCAAGGACTGGGTCGCAGGGGCGTTGACCCCCGGTAGACTCCAGGTAGAAAGACTTTTCTAAATTCCAGTTCAGTGTCGAAATTCAGTGTTTAATCACTTTTTGTCTTTTTATGGGACAAAGACACAATACCGTGAATGGAAGAATAAAAACACTCACGTAGAGAGGAGCTTACAAATACGTTTCGGTCCGACTTTGAGCATTTCCAAGGTGAATTGTAAATGGTTCAAGTTGGACTGAAAACGTCGTCTGAAGTTCATGTCTCCTACAGGTTGGTTATTTGTGTCTTATTTCTTTTCCCCCCTAATATCTATCTCCTGACCTCACTTTACAGTTGTTAAAGAGACGAGTCTGTAGCTCAGAGATGTTTCCCGCTTTGTCTTTTATGGTGTGATATTACGTTAGGTAGTTTAGCCGTCGTCTGGCGGCTGTTAGTATTGTAAACAGACCTGTGCGATTCTATTTTTTCTTGTGATGTGGCGTTGATGTGGCTGTTATGTAGCAGTGATTTTCTCTTGGCCTCGGCTGCCGGATCTTATTCTTTTACCCTCTAGCTTCCCTGTTATCTTTCCGGTTAGCTTCTCTGTTATCTTTCCGGTTAGCTTCCCTGTTATCTTTCCCGTTAGCTTCCCTGTTATCTTCCCCGTTAGCTTCCCTGTTATCTTTCCTGTTAGCTTCCCTGTTATCTTTCCCGTTAGCTTCCCTGTTATCTTTCCCGTTAGCTTCCCTGTTATCTTTCCCGCTAGCTTCCCTGTTATCTTCCCCGTTAGCTTCCCTGTTATCTTTCCCGTTAGCTTCCCTGTTATCTTTCCCGTTAGCTTCCCTGTTATCTTCCCCGTTAGCTTCCCTGTTACATAAGCACGCTCTGCACTCTTCCATAATCTTCCGTTCCTAAGTATAGCTGTTTAGATTTCAATAGGAAATGGAAAATAGAGTTGATTACTGGGGAAATCTTTGCGTCACCTGACAGTATAGACGACTGTACACCTGTCGGTGACCAGAAGCTCCAGCTGTGGGTCATCACATAACTAAGACCCGCTTCAGGAAACACTTGTCCTGCTTCCTGACAAACCTAAACTTACCTAACCTAACCTAACCTAACCTAACCTAACCTAACCTAACCTAACCTAACCTAACCTAACCTAAGCTAACCTAACCTAACCTAACCTAACCTAACCTAACCTAACCTAACCTAACCTAACCTAAGCTAACCTAACCTAACCTAACCTAACCTAACCTAACCTAACCTAACCTAACCTAACCTAACCTAACCTAAGCTAACCTAACCTAAGCTAACCTAACCTACGCTAACCTAACCTAAGCTAACCTAAGCTAACCTAACCTAAGCTAACCTAACCTAACCTAACCTAACCTAACCTAACCTAACCTAACCTAACCTAACCTAACCTAATCTAACCTAACCTAACCTAAGCTAACCTAACCTAACCTAACCTAACCTAACCTAACCTAACCTAACCTAAGCTAACCTAAGCTAAGCTAACCTAAGCTAACCTAAGCTAACCTAACCTAACCTAACCTAACCTAAGCTAACCTAACCTAAGCTAACCTAACCTAACCTAACCTAACCTAACCTAAGCTAACCTAACCTAACCTAACCTAACCTAACCTAACCTAAGCTAACCTAACCTAAGCTAACCTAAGCTAACCTAACCTAAGCTAACCTAACCTAAGCTAACCTAAGCTAAGCTAACCTAACCTAACCTAACCTAACCTAAGCTAACCTAACCTAAGCTAACCTAACCTAAGCTAACCTAACCTAACCTAACATAACCTAACCTAACCTAACCTAACCTAACCTAACCTAACCTAACCTAACCTAACCTAACCTAAGCTAACCTAAGCTAACCTAACCTAAGCTAACCTAACCTAAGCTAACCTAAGCTAAGCTAACCTAACCTAACCTAACCTAACCTAACCTAAGCTAACCTAAGCTAACCTAACCTAACCTAACCTAACCTAACCTAACCTAACCTAACCTAACCTAACCTAACCTAAGCTAACCTAACCTAAGCTAACCTAAGCTAAGCTAACCTAACCTAACCTAACCTAACCTAAGCTAACCTAAGCTAAGCTAACCTAACCTAACCTAACCTAACCTAAGCTAACCTAAGCTAACCTAACCTAAGCTAACCTAAGCTAAGCTAACCTAACCTAACCTAACCTAACCTAACCTAACCTAACCTAAGCTAACCTAACCTAAGCTAACCTAAGCTAAGCTAACCTAACCTAACCTAACCTAACCTAAGCTAACCTAAGCTAAGCTAACCTAACCTAACCTAACCTAACCTAAGCTAACCTAACCTAAGCTAACCTAACCTAACCTAACCTAACCTAACCTAACCTAACCTAACCTAAGCTAACCTAACCTAAGCTAACCTAAGCTAAGCTAACCTAACCTAACCTAACCTAACCTAAGCTAACCTAACCTAACCTAACCTAAGCTAACCTAACCTAACCTAACCTAAGCTAACCTAACCTAACCTAACCTAACCTAAGCTAACCTAACCTACAAGAATCGGTACATGCCATTTTGTTTTTACAATGTCTGTTGTGTCTGTTATCGGAAGAGTGACACAATGAAAAAAGCACATCTACCATCATTCGCTGCCTGCTTTGTTTTCCAGATATGCGCAGGCATTCATGGTTGCAGTTGTGTCTTTTCACAGCTACAGCCACGCACGTCTTTCAGAGTGCAGTCACCATACTTTTCATCCGAGAACTTAAAGTTCAGGTTTACCTGAATCTTTTAGGCACTCCAACAGCAGTTCAAATCCCCCCACCTCCCCAAAACTACGTCTTCATTCTCTTTGATCAGTAATTTCCCACTTGTACTTTCTAGATACTGTACTTTAACCCCGACCTCTCAAAACTTCCTTCACGCCTTCCTTCATACCTTCCTTCACACCTTCCTTCACGCCTTCCTTCATACCTTCCTTCACACCTTCCTTCACGCCTTCCTTCATACCTTCCTTCATACCTTCCTTCACGCCTTCCTTCATACCTTCCTTCACACCTTCCTTCACGCCTTCCTTCATACCTTCCTTCATACCTTCCTTCACGCCTTCCTTCATACCTTCCTTCACACCTTCCTTCACGCCTTCCTTCACGCCTTCCTTCACACCTTCCTTCACGCCTTCCTTCATACCTTCCTTCACACCTTCCTTCACGCCTTCCTTCATACCTTCCTTCACACCTTCCTTCACGCCTTCCTTCATACCTTCCTTCATACCTTCCTTCACGCCTTCCTTCATACCTTCCTTCACACCTTCCTTCACGCCTTCCTTCATACCTTCCTTCACACCTTCCTTCATACCTTCCTTCACACCTTCCTTCACGCCTTCCTTCATACCTTCCTTCACGCCTTCCTTCATACCTTCCTTCACACCTTCCTTCATACCTTCCTTCACACCTTCCTTCACACCTTCCTTCACGCCTTCCTTCACACCTTCCTTCACACCTTCCTTCACACCTTCCTTCATACCTTCCTTCACACCTTCCTTCACGCCTTCCTTCATACCTTCCTTCACGCCTTCCTTCATACCTTCCTTCACACCTTCCTTCATACCTTCCTTCACACCTTCCTTCACACCTTCCTTCATACCTTCCTTCACACCTTCCTTCACGCCTTCCTTCATACCTTCCTTCACGCCTTCCTTCACACCTTCCTTCACGCCTTCCTTCATACCTTCCTTCACACCTTCCTTCACACCTTCCTTCACGCCTTCCTTCATACCTTCCTTCATACCTTCCTTCACGCCTTCCTTCATACCTTCCTTCACGCCTTCCTTCACACCTTCCTTCACACCTTCCTTCACACCTTCCTTCACACCTTCCTTCACGCCTTCCTTCATACCTTCCTTCACACCTTCCTTCACGCCTTCCTTCATACCTTCCTTCACACCTTCCTTCACACCTTCCTTCACGCCTTCCTTCATACCTTCCTTCACACCTTCCTTCACGCCTTCCTTCATACCTTCCTTCACACCTTCCTTCACACCTTCCTTCACACCTTCCTTCACGCCTTCCTTCATACCTTCCTTCACACCTTCCTTCACACCTTCCTTCACACCTTCCTTCACACCTTCCTTCATACCTTCCTTCACACCTTCCTTCACGCCTTCCTTCATACTTTCCTTCACACCTTCCTTCACACCTTCCTTCACACCTTCCTTCACGCCTTCCTTCATACCTTCCTTCACACCTTCCTTCACACCTTCCTTCACGCCTTCCTTCATACCTTCCTTCACACCTTCCTTCACACCTTCCTTCACACCTTCCTTCACACCTTCCTTCATACCTTCCTTCACACCTTCCTTCACGCCTTCCTTCATACTTTCCTTCACACCTTCCTTCACACCTTCCTTCACACCTTCCTTCACGCCTTCCTTCATACCTTCCTTCACACCTTCCTTCACACCTTCCTTCACACCTTCCTTCATACCTTCCTTCACACCTTCCTTCACGCCTTCCTTCATACTTTCCTTCACACCTTCCTTCATACCTTCCTTCACACCTTCCTTCACGCCTTCCTTCATACTTTCCTTCACACCTTCCTTCACACCTTCCTTCACACCTTCCTTCACGCCTTCCTTCACACCTTCCTTCACGCCTTCCTTCATACCTTCCTTCACACCTTCCTTCACACCTTCCTTCACACCTTCCTTCACACCTTCCTTCATACCTTCCTTCACACCTTCCTTCACGCCTTCCTTCATACTTTCCTTCACACCTTCCTTCACACCTTCCTTCACACCTTCCTTCACGCCTTCCTTCATACCTTCCTTCACACCTTCCTTCACACCTTCCTTCACGCCTTCCTTCATACCTTCCTTCACACCTTCCTTCACACCTTCCTTCACACCTTCCTTCATACCTTCCTTCACACCTTCCTTCACACCTTCCTTCACGCCTTCCTTCATACCTTCCTTCACGCCTTCCTTCATACCTTCCTTCACACCTTCCTTCACACCTTCCTTCACACCTTCCTTCACACCTTCCTTCACACCTTCCTTCACACCTTCCTTCATACCTTCCTTCACACCTTCCTTCACGCCTTCCTTCATACCTTCCTTCACACCTTCCTTCACACCTTCCTTCACACCTTCCTTCACGCCTTCCTTCATACCTTCCTTCACACCTTCCTTCACGCCTTCCTTCATACCTTCCTTCACGCCTTCCTTCATACCTTCCTTCACACCTTCCTTCACGCCTTCCTTCATACCTTCCTTCACACCTTCCTTCACGCCTTCCTTCATACCTTCCTTCATACCTTCCTTCACACCTTCCTTCACACCTTCCTTCACGCCTTCCTTCACACCTTCCTTCACGCCTTCCTTCACACCTTCCTTCACACCTTCCTTCATACCTTCCTTCACACCTTCCTTCACACCTTCCTTCATACCTTCCTTCACACCTTCCTTCACGCCTTCCTTCATACCTTCCTTCATACCTTCCTTCACACCTTCCTTCATACCTTCCTTCACACCTTCCTTCACGCCTTCCTTCATACCTTCCTTCACACCTTCCTTCACACCTTCCTTCACACCTTCCTTCATACCTTCCTTCACACCTTCCTTCACACCTTCCTTCACACCTTCCTTCACACCTTCCTTCACACCTTCCTTCACACCTTCCTTCATACCTTCCTTCACACCTTCCTTCACGCCTTCCTTCATACCTTCCTTCACACCTTCCTTCACACCTTCCTTCACACCTTCCTTCACGCCTTCCTTCATACCTTCCTTCACACCTTCCTTCACGCCTTCCTTCATACCTTCCTTCACGCCTTCCTTCATACCTTCCTTCACACCTTCCTTCACGCCTTCCTTCATACCTTCCTTCACACCTTCCTTCACGCCTTCCTTCATACCTTCCTTCATACCTTCCTTCACACCTTCCTTCACACCTTCCTTCACGCCTTCCTTCACACCTTCCTTCACGCCTTCCTTCACACCTTCCTTCACACCTTCCTTCATACCTTCCTTCACACCTTCCTTCACACCTTCCTTCATACCTTCCTTCACACCTTCCTTCACGCCTTCCTTCATACCTTCCTTCATACCTTCCTTCACACCTTCCTTCATACCTTCCTTCACACCTTCCTTCACGCCTTCCTTCATACCTTCCTTCACACCTTCCTTCACACCTTCCTTCACACCTTCCTTCATACCTTCCTTCACACCTTCCTTCACACCTTCCTTCACACCTTCCTTCACACCTTCCTTCACGCCTTCCTTCATACCTTCCTTCACACCTTCTTTCACGCCTTCCTTCATACCTTCCTTCACGCCTTCCTTCACACCTTCCTTCACACCTTCCTTCATACCTTCCTTCACACCTTCCTTCACACCTTCCTTCATACCTTCCTTCACACCTTCCTTCACACCTTCCTTCATACCTTCCTTCACACCTTCCTTCACACCTTCCTTCACACCTTCCTTCATACCTTCCTTCACACCTTCCTTCACACCTTCCTTCATACCTTCCTTCACACCTTCCTTCACACCTTCCTTCATACCTTCCTTCACACCTTCCTTCACGCCTTCCTTCACACCTTCCTTCACACCTTCCTTCACACCTTCCTTCACACCTTCCTTCACACCTTCCTTCATACCTTCCTTCACACCTTCCTTCACACCTTCCTTCACACCTTCCTTCACGCCTTCCTTCACGCCTTCCTTCATACTTTCCTTCACACCTTCCTTCACGCCTTCCTTCATACCTTCCTTCACGCCTTCCTTCATACCTTCCTTCACACCTTCCTTCACACCTTCCTTCACGCCTTCCTTCATACCTTCCTTCACACCTTCCTTCACACCTTCCTTCACACCTTCCTTCACGCCTTCCTTCACGCCTTCCTTCATACCTTCCTTCACGCCTTCCTTCACGCCTTCCTTCATACCTTCCTTCACACCTTCCTTCACACCTTCCTTCACACCTTCCTTCATACCTTCCTTCACACCTTCCTTCCAATCCTTCCCTAACTACACCATGTATTCCCTCCAGATTTTTACAACCAGTAAGCCCACTCTTGCAATTACGCCTCTCATATTACAAATTATTCCACTGTCTCCATTCCTTATTCTTTTCACGATGTTTACACCACACATGACACAATACTCACCACTGCACTACACTACTCACCACTGCACCACTCTGACGATGCTCACCACTACACTACTCACCACTGCACCACTCTGACGATGCTCACCACTACACTACTCACCACTGCACCACTCTGACGATGCTCACCACTACACTACTCACCACTGCACCACTCTGACGATGCTCACCACTACACTACTCACCACTGCACCACTCTGACGATGCTCACCACTACACTACTCACCACTGCACCACTCTGACACAAGGCTCAGAAGACTGACTTAAAACCGAAACAATTTTTTTTTTATTATCACACTGGCCGATTCCCACCAAGGCAGGGTGGCCCGAAAAAGAAAAACTTTCACCATCATTCACTCCATCACTGTCTTGCCAGAAGGGTGCTTTACACTACAGTTTTTAAACTGCAACATTAACACCCCTCCTTCAGAGTGCAGGCACTGTACTTCCCATCTCCAGGACTCAAGTCCGGCCTGCCGGTTTCCCTGAACCCCTTCATAAATGTTACTTTGCTCACACTCCAACAGCACGTCAAGTATTAAAAACCATTTGTCTCCATTCACTCCTATCAAACACGCTCACGCAAAACAAACCGGGTTAAATTCCCTGGCAAGAGGAGACGTGTGGGCAAGTCTGCTTACTCCTGCTGCCCCTGATTACCTAGCAGAAATTAGTTTCCTAGGTGTTAGTCGACTCTTGACGCATCCTGGAAGGTGAATGATGGTGAAGATATTGAAGATGTCACTGTTATTACTTTCATGGTGACAGTGAAGCAGCAGCAGCAGCAGCAGCAGCAGCAGCAGCAGCAGCAGCAGCAGCAGCAGCAGAAGCAGCAGCAGCAGCAGCAGCAGCAGCAGCAGCAGCAGCAGCAGCAGCAGCAGCAGCAACAGCAGCAACAGCAGCAACAGCAGCAACAGCAATAACAGTAAGGGAAAGACCATCATATTACATTAAGGAGTCAGGGATGTGCACCTCCACCCTTCCCTACTCAACCACCACCACCACCACCACCATCACCACCACCACCATCACCACCACCACCACCACCACCACCACCATCACCACCACCACCACCACCACCACCACCACCACCACCACCACCACCACCACCACCACCACCACCACCACCACCACCACCACCACCACCACCACCACCACCACCACCATCACCACCACCACCATCACCACCACCACCACCACCACCACCACCACCACCATCACCACCACCACCACCACCACCACCACCACCACCACCACCACCACCATCACCACCACCACCACCACCACCACCACCACCACCACCACCACCACCATCACCACCACCACCATCACCACCACCACCACCACCACCACCACCACCACCACCACCACCACCACCACCACCACCACCACCACCACCACCACCACCACCACCACCACCACCACCACCACCATCACCACCACCACCACCACCACCACCATCACCACCACCATCGCCACCACCACCACCCCCACCACCACCACCACCACCACCCCCACCACCACCACCACCACCACCACCACCACCACCACCACCACCACCACCACCACCACCACCACCACCACCACCACCACCACCACCACCATCACCACCATCCATATCACCACCACCATCCATATCACCACCACCATCCATATCACCACCACCATCCATATCACCACCACCATCCATATCACCACCACCATCCATATCACCACCACCATCCATATCACCACCACCATCCATATCACCACCTATACCACCACCACCACCTATACTACCACCACCCTTACCACCACCACCCTTACCACCACCACCACCTATACCACCACCATCACCTATACTACCACCACACTCACCACCACCATCTGTACCACCACCATCACCTACACTACCACTACCCTAACCACCACCACCTGTACCACCACCACCACCTATACTATCACCACCTATACTACCACTACCCTCACCACCACCAATACCACCACCACCCATACCACCACCACCACCACCTCCTGGTGCTTCCCCACCCTCGGATGGCACCTTGGGAGTGCCACCCTAGCGCTGCGGCACCACTGACGACGGTGGTGCGGCACCAGGGGAGGGGGGAGGGGAAGAAGTAGGGGTCGACTGATGGACCTTCCCCTCCCTTCATTGCCCCCTCCTCGGCCTCTCCTCCTCTTTCCATAAATGCTTTCCCCTCTCCCCTCCTCCTCCTCCTCCTCCTCCTCCTCCTCCTCCTCCCCCTCACCCCTACTGCGCCCACTACCATTATTCCTGTCGTGGCCCCCCCTCCCTCTCTCCCTCCCTCCCTCCCTCCCTCCCTCCCCCTCCTGCACCAGCAGCAACTTCTACTCCCGCAATGTTACTATGAAATCATAGCCGTACCCTGCTCCTGTACCCTGCCCCTGTACCCTGCCCCTGTACCCTGCCCCTGTACCCTGCCCCTGTACCCTGCCCCTGTACCCTGCCCCTGTACCCTGCCCCTGTACCCTGCCCCTGTACCCTGCCCCTGTACCCTGCCCCTGTACCCTGCCCCTGTACCCTGCCCCTGTACCCTGCCCCTGTACCCTGCCCCTGTACCCTACCATTGTACCCCAAAATGCAAAAATAAACAAACAAAAAGTCTACCATTCCAACACCATATATATATATATATATATATATATATATATATATATATATATATATATATATATATATATATATATATATATATATATATATATATATATATATATTTTATATATATATATATATATATATATATATATATATATATATATATATATATATATATATATATATATATATATATATATATATATATATATATATATATATATATATATATATATACATACACATCATCAGGAGTTTTTCAATGTTGCAGAAATGAGTAGGAAGTCCCAGAAGATAGGTTCGGTGGAACGTTGTTTCCAAGGATGAGGTAGGGCAGCAGTAGACGGTTAATGTGGCACCCAGGCATAATAGTGCCAGGTGCTAGCAAGATTGCGAAGATAGTCACCCCACAGGCACTGGTAAGGGAGTGATTACCTAACGAATTTAACCGTCTATTATGTGATTAGAGTTTGTGGTATACTCAGTTCGTTATTATTTCCTCCAGTTTTCCATAACAGAGTAGGTAAAATTTGTCTTCATTAAACATCATATTGTTATTGGAAAACTTAGTTTATACCTGCTTGGAGGTTTACCGTGTCCTCACTGCATGACACTCTCATGCAGATCCTAGTATCGTCTGCAAAGGATGACACAGTGCTGTGGTTCACATCTCTATGTCTGATATAAGGATGAAGATCAGGATGGGGCGAGTACTGTGCCTTGTGGAACAGAGCTTTTCACCGTAGCAGCCTCCGACTTTGTTTACCCCTAGAAAGTTGAAGATCCATCTGCCCACTTTGCCACTTATCCCTTTAGCACACATTTTGTGTGCTATTATGCCATGGTGGCACTTGTCAAAGGTTTTTGCAAAATCTGTGTGTACAACATCTACATTCTGTTTGTCTTCCAGTGCATCCAAGACCATATCATAGTGGTCCAGTAGTTGCGAGAGGCAGGATCGACATGCCCTGAACCACCAGTTGAGGTCCTCTTCAGGAGATAAATATAGATACACGTGCTCGTACAGATTAGTGATGTATAGCATTATCTGCCTACCTCCCCATTTTTTTCAACAAAAGCTGATTATTATGCTTATAAAAGTCTACGGGATCCTCCAGCTTAGTTTCACCGACTAGTCTGTTATTCCAGAACTCGGTTACAATACAGGAGGGCCCCGCTTATACAGCAGGATAGGTTCCGGGCCACCGCTGTAAAGCGAAAATCATCTTTTAACCTGGTAACATGTTTACACTATCATATATTAAGTCAGGAATACAGCTAGGCCTAAAAAAAAATGTATTTACACTGACACACAGTCCTTACCTTAAAATGTTTTCGTCTTTAGTTCATAGTAAGTGGTGAATATATTTATTATAGGAAATCTGAATAAATGAAGAATGGATGTAGTTGAAAACTGCTGCAATATCGAAACGCCGTAAAACAAAGTTGCTGTAAAGCAGGACCCTGCTGTACTAATTTTCGTTTAGAAACCCACGCTGGAGTACAAAGTTGGAAGACGTAGAAGAAAAAATAACACTAGAGGCATTCTTGAGTGAGAGTCTCTTGCACTGAGACGAATTACACTCGTGGAGAGATCAGCTTTAGTGAAAGATGAAGTAAGTGGAGTGGGGAGGTAGTCTGATGTCACCAGTGAGTCCTAACTTCCTCAGGGATCACTCAAGATCGTCCCCTTTAGAAAACAGTGGGTGAGAACCTGGATAATGGGAAGAAACCAATCATGGTCTCTAACGAAGAATGTGGCAGTTACTACGACCAAGATTTAGAAGGACTGCAGACATGACTTAGAACTGCAGAAAGAACCTAGGAGGTCTGCGGACAGGACTTAGAAGAATCTGTATACAAGACTCAATGGGACCGCGAGCGACGATAGGAAGAAGATATCACACACAGTAACAAAATCTCTATTTATATCAGTTATTCTCACTCTGGTGTGTATCAAGTCTATCGAACTTGACAAACTTTATAAAGCAGTACCAGCAGCAGCAACACTACCACAAGCAGCAGCAGCAGCAGCAGCAGCAGCAGAAGAAGAAGAGAGCGGTCATACAGAGAAGGAGACGTGTTGGTGTCGTGTGTGTACCAATACCGCTGGCATGATGCCTCCTGTCCTCTTCCAACTTTATTTCAGCGCTGAATTTTACGGCCAAATAGCGGGAGCAACGTTTGGAAAATTACAGGGCGCGAGGCAGAGACTGTCACCATAAAGCAAGAGTGTGAGGAGAGCAGCCGCAGGTACCCCCAGTGGCTGGTTGTTGGTAATGGTTTGTGTGGGTCAGGTGATGGCTAGGTGAGTCCCCCCTGATGGTGGTAGTATCTAGGTGATTCCCTGATGATGGTAGTGGTTAGGTGAGTCACCCTTTGATAGTGGTAGTATCTAGGTGATTCCCTGATGATGGTAGTGGCTAGGTGATCCCTTGATATTGATGGTGGCCAGGTAACCCCCTGATAGTGTCAGTGGCTAGGTGACCCCCTGATGTTGATGGTAGTTAGGTGACCCTCCGAAGGTGGTGGTGACTAGGTGGCCCTCTGATAATGGTGATGGTAACTAGGTGACCCCTTCATGTTGAAGATGGCTAGGTGACCCTCCGAAGGTGGTGGTGGCTGTAGTAATGGCTGATAAAGTTAGATAGCAACAGGAGAAGGAGCAACTACAGGGAAGAGAGCACTGCTCTCTACTACACTAACAACTGCATGATGCAACTTACTTTCAGCAGTGCAACGTAGCTCAGTTACATGATGACAGCCCAGACTGTCAGACAGCTGGCACAGAGCTACACTCGTCTGTATACTGGGTGGCAGCCCAGGCTGTCAGCCAGCTGGCACAGGGCTACACGCGTCTGTATACTGGGTGGCAGCCCAGGCTGTCAGCCAGCTGGCACAGGGCTACACGCATCTGTACACTGCATGACAGTCCAAGCTGTCAGACAGCTGTCGAAATTCCTCACACACCTGTGTGCTGGATGACAGGCAGTGCCCACAAGCACTGTAGCAGTATGGCTCTGGGTAGAGCTTTATCTAGTCATGGCTTGATAAAGCTCTATACTGAGCTGAACTCTGCAGAAAGTGTTTCCACACACTACCATTACACAGGTTTATCAACTCTGCCTGACACTGGCGTTGTTCCATCTGATGTTGTGATCAGCAGGGCGGCGATGCTGATCACGACTACGTATGTCCAATACGGGTCTCAGACGAACTTACACATTATTATTATTATTATTATAATCAAGGGGGAAGCGCTAAACCCGGAGGATTATACAGCGCCTGGGGGGGGGATGTGGAAGGCATTCAGGCTTAATTCGGGGAACTGGAGCACAGATCCAATTCCCTAAATCAAGAGCCCCTCACCAACATCAAGGAACCTTCCTTGAGGGGAACGAACTTACACAAACCATGACAACAAAGTCAGAACACTCAATAATTATAATAATAATAGCTTTCATTATTATTATTATTATTATTATTATTATTATTATTATTAGTATTATTATTATTATTATCATTATTTTTTTATTATATATACAATTTGAGTAAGTATCCTGTTTCTCACTCTGGTCGTCTAGGACGTTACTATCCCTACGTCAGTGACCTCCGGCAGGATATCCTGAGAGAGGTTCCCTATTTGCGAAAGCATATGTGCCATAAGTCACACACACACACACACACACACGCCAGTGAATTGGCGGGGCCAGGAGCTAAGACTCGACTCCTGCAACCACAGTTAGGCGAATTAGGTGAATATACACACCTCTGGGATTGCGTGCAGTCCTGTTCCCGACGAGTTCCTGGTATCCTGGATTGTGTGTGTGTGTGTGTGTATATATATATATAGAAGAGAGCTGTAGTTACGCAAGGTTTTTCAGAGGTGTTGAGTACCTTTGTACACAGGCAGTCAGCGGCCAAGTGTTTCTCACTTGCAAGGGCATTTTTTGGGGCCTTCCAAAATCGTATCCTTGTGGTCTGGTGCCTTTGTGGCTTTGCAAAATACCCGTGACGAGATTACATTCTGAGTCACGTGACCAGTGATGCAAAGACATGATTATTGTTGTTCATGTTTTTTGTTGTTGGTGAAAGTTGGTGAAAGATTTTTAACATAGCCTGCCTAAGGTTAGCTGGTGTAGCCGCCAGCACCTGTCCTAGCAGCTGGTGTAGCCGCCAGCACCTGTCCTAGCAGCTGGTGTAGCCGCCAGCACCTGTCCTAGCAGCTGGTGTAGCCGCCAGCACCTGTCCTAGCAGCTGGTGTAGCCGCCAGCACCTGTCCTAGCAGCTGGTGTAGCCGCCAGCACCTGTCCTAGCAGCTGGTGTAGCCGCCAGCACCTGTCCTAGTAACTGTGGTAACGTTCATCACCTGTCCTAGCAGGTGGTGTAGCACCTGTCCTAGCAACTGGTGGAGAACCTGTCCTAGCAGCTGGCGCAGCACCTATCCTAGCTGCTGGCACAGCACCTGTCCTAGCAGTGAGGCGCTGCCCACCGGAAGTAACAACCACAAGAATGGTTGGAGGTGGTGGCTGGGGCAGCTGGTGGCAGCTTGGGACTGTCCCCAACAGTGACGCATATCCTTGGTTCTGTAGTGCCAGGATGCCACCCACCAACACACCCCACCCCTCCCTGCCGCAGGAAACCCTCCCCACACCCTCAAACCCCACCCTCCCTGCTGCAGGAAGCATTCTCTACCCCTTCCCTACACCCTCCCTCTTTCCACCTAAAAGTGTGAGAGGGTAGTGCTACAGTACCAAAAAAACTCGCTTCTTCGTGGCCCTCTCTCTTATTTATTGCCATTTTTGCATACACTGTCCTTCAAAAACTCGGTGAAGTGTGTAAGAGATGGGGTTGAAAGTTGTCCTGGAGAAACAGTCTTTCTTTTGCCTTGTTTTTTCACCTCTCCAGCGACTTAGGATGATAAGGAGAGCAGTGAGTCACGGTGGGTGTACCGAGGCGAGGTCAACACGACCAGGGTATTCCTGCTGATCCTTGCTTCTAGATAGGATAGCCCTGCTGATCCTTGCTTCTAGATAGGATAGCCCTGCCAATCCTTGCTTCTAGATAGGATAGCCCTGTTGATCCTTGCTTCTAGATAGGATAGCCCTGCCAATCCTTGCTTCTAGATAGGATAGCCCTGCTGATCCTTGCTTCTAGATAGGATAGCCCGGCTGATCATTGCTTCTAGCTAGGATATCCCTGCCGATCCTTGCTTCGAGCCAGGATAGTCCTGCTGATCCTTGCTTCTAGCCAGGATAGTCCTGCTGATCCTTGCTTCTAGCTAGGATATCCCTACTGATTCTTGCTTCTAACTAGGATAGCCCTGCTGATTCTTGCTTCTAGCCAGGATAGTCCTGCTGATCCTTGCTTCTAGCCAGGATAGCCCTGCTGATCCTTGCTTCTAGCTAGGATAGCCCTGCTGATCCTTGCTTCTAGCCAGGATATCCCTGCTGATCCTTGCTTCTAGCTAGGATATCCCTACTGATCCTTGCATCTAGCTAGGATATCCCTGCTGATCCTTGCTTCTAGCTAGGATATCCCTACTGATCCTTGCTTCTAGCTAGGATAGCCCTGCTGATCCTTGCTTCTAGCCAGAATAATCTGCTGATCCTTGCTTCTAGCTAGGATATCCCTGCCGATCCTTGCTTTTAGCCAGGATAGTCCTGCTGATCCTTGCTTCTAGCCAGGATAGCCCTGCTGAGCCTTGCTTCTAGCCAGGATAGTCCTGCTGGCCTTTCCTTCTAGCCAGGATAGTCCTGCTGATCCTTGCTTCTAGCCTGGATAGTCCTGCTGATCCTTGCTTCTAGCCAGGATAGTCCTGCTGATCCTTGCTTCTAGCTAGGATATCCCTGCTGATCATTGCTTCTAGCTAGGATAGCCCTGCTGATCCTTGCTTCTAGCTAGGATATCCCTACTGATCCTTGCTTCTAGCTAGGATAGCCCTGCTGATCCTTGCTTTTGGCCAGAATAATCTGCTGATCCTTGCTTCTAGCTAGGATATCCCTGCCGATCCTTGCTTTTAGCCAGGATAGTCCTGCTGATCCTTGCTTCTAGCCAGGATAGCCCTGCTGAGCCTTGCTTCTAGCCAGGATAGTCCTGCTGGCCTTTGCTTCTAGCCAGGATAGTCCTGCTGATCCTTGCTTCTAGCCTGGATAGTCCTGCTGATCCTTGCTTCTAGCCAGGATAGTCCTGCTGATCCTTGCTTCTAGCTAGGATATCCCTGCTGATCATTGCTTCTAGCTAGGATAGCCCTGCTGATCCTTGCTTCTAGCCAGGATAATCCTGCTGATCCTTGCTTCTAGCCAGGATAGCCCTGCTGAGCCTTGCTTCTAGCCAGGATAGCCCTGCTAGCCCTTGCTTCTATCCAGGATAGTCCTGCTGATCCTTGCTTCTAGCCTGGATAGTCCTGCTGATCCTTGCTTCTAGCCAGGATAGTCCTGCTGATCCTTGCTTCTAGCTAGGATATCCCTGCTGATCATTGCTTCTAGCTAGGATAGCCCTGCTGATCCTTGCTTCTAGCCTGGATAGTCCTGCTGATCCTTGCTTCTAGCCAGGATAGCCCTGCTGAGCCTTGCTTCTAGCCAGGATAGCCCTGCTGGCCCTTGCTTCTAGCCAGGATAGTCCTGCTGATCCTTGCTTCTAGCCAGGATAGTCCTGCTGATCCTTGTTTCTAGCCAGGATAGTCCTGCTGATCCTTGCTTCTAGCTAGGATATCCCTGCTGATCATTGCTTCTAGCTAGGATAGCCCTGCT
This sequence comes from Cherax quadricarinatus, assembly GCF_038502225.1. NCBI lineage: Eukaryota > Metazoa > Arthropoda > Malacostraca > Decapoda > Parastacidae > Cherax > Cherax quadricarinatus. Next base: position 25,238,581 of record NC_091324.1, on the reverse strand, counting down.
GATCCTTGCTTCTAGCCAGGATAGTCCTGCTGATCCTTGCTTTCAGCCAGGATAGTCCTGCTGATCCTTGCTTCTAGCTAGGATATCCCTGCCGATCCTTGCTTCTAGCCAGAATAGCCCTGCTGATCCTTGCTTCTAGCCAGGATAGTCCTGCTGATCCTTGCTTCTAGCTAGGATATCCCTGCTGATCATTGCTTCTAGCTAGGATAGCCCTGCTGATCCTTGCTTCTAGCCAGGATAGTCCTGCTGATCCTTGCTTCTAGCCAGGATAGCCCTGCTGAGCCTTGCTTCTAGCCAGGATAGCCCTGCTGGCCCTTGCTTCTAGCCAGAATAGTCCTGCTGATCCTTGCTTCTAGCATGGATAGTCCTGCTGATCCTTGTTTCTAGCCAGGATAGTCCTGCTGATCCTTGCTTCTAGCTAGGATATCCCTGCTGATCATTGCTTCTAGCTAGGATAGCCCTGCTGATCCTTGCTTCTAGCCAGGATAGTCCTGCTGATCCTTGCTTTTAGCCAGGATAGTCCTGCTGATCCTTGCTTCTAGCTAGGATATCCCTGCCGATCCTTGCTTCTAGCCAGAATAGCCCTGCTGAGCCTTGCTTCTAGCCAGGATAGTCCTGCTGATCCTTGCTTCTAGCCAGGATATCCCTGCTGATTCTTGCCTCTAACTAGGATAGCCCTGCTGATTCTTGCTTCTAGCCAGAATATCCCTGCCGATCCTTGCTTCTAGCCAGGATAGTCCTGCTGATCCTTGCTTCTAGCCAGGATAGCTCTGCTGAGCCTTGCTTCTAGCTAGGATAGCCCTGCTGATCCTTGCTTCTAGCCAGGATATCCCTGCTGATCCTTGCTTCTAGCTAGGATATCCCTACTGATCCTTGCTTCTAGCTAGGATATCCCTGCTGTTCCTTGCTTCTAGCTAGGATAGTCCTGCTGATCCTTGTTTCTAGCTAGGATATCCCTGCTGATCCTTGCTTCTAGCTAGGATATCCCTGCTGATCCTTGCTTCTAGCCAGGATAGCCCTGCTGATCCTTGCTTCTAGCCAGGATGGTCCTGCTTGTCCTTGCTTCTAGCCAGGATAGTCCTGCTGATCCTTGCTTCTAGCCTGGATAGTCCTGCTGATCCTTGCTTTTAGCCAGGATAGTCCTGCTGATCCTTGCTTCTAGCTAGAATATCCCTGCTGATCATTGCTTCTAGCTAGGATATCCCTGCCGATCCTTGCTTCTAGCCAGGATAGTCCTGCTGACCCTTGCTTTTAGCCAGCATAGTCCTGCTGATCCTTGCTTCTAGCTAGGATATCCCTGCCGATCCTTGCTTCTAGCCAGAATAGCCCTGCTGAGCCTTGCTTCTAGCCAGGATAGTCCTGCTGATCCTTGCTTCTAGCCAGGATAGTCCTGCTGATCCTTGCTTCTAGCCAGGATAGTCCTGCTGATCCTTGCTTCTAGCCAGGATAGTCCTGCTGATCCTTGCTTCTAGCTAGGATATCCCTGCTGATCCTTGCTTCTAGCCAGGATAGCCCTGCTGAGCCTTGCTTCTAGCTAGGACAGCCCTGCTGATCCTTGCTTCTAGCTAGGATATCTCTGCTGATCCTTGCTTCTAGCTTGGATATCCCTACTGATCCTTGCTTCTAGCTAGGATATCCCTGCTGATCCTTGCTTCTAGCAAGGATATCCCTGCTGATTCTTGCTTCTAGCCAGGATAGCCCTGCTGATCCTTTCTTCTAGCTAGGATAGCCCTGCTGATCCTTGCTTCTAGCCAGGATAGTCCTGCTGATCCTTGCTTCTAGCCAGGATAGCCCTGTTGATCCTTGCTTCTAGCCAGGATAGTCCTGCTGATAATTGCTTCTAGCTAGGATAGCCCTTCTGATCCTTGCTTCTAGCTAGGATAGCCCTGCTGATCCTTGCTTCTAGCTAGGATAGCCCTGCTGATCCTTGCTTCTAGCTAGGATATCCCTGCTGATCATTGCTTCTAGCTAGGATAGTCCTGCCGATCCTTGCTTCTAGCCAGGATAGTCAGCCTCAGGCTCTTGTCCTGCCTGCCTTCCAGCCTGCTTCCGTCTTCCCTAGTCACCAGTTGTCCCTATAGATTAACGTTATAGATAACGAATCCAGTTCCAAATATATTAATATAGGGGAGGGGTTAGAACGATACCAAAAATGCTGCCGATACCGATGATTTAAGTCCCATACCGATACGCCGATACCTTTTCACTGTTTTTTTTTTTATATTTAATATTTTGATAACTGTGTTCACTCTGACAAGTGTTTATTTTGCCGTTTTTAATCACGCGTTTAGTACTAATATCTTACAATGTATCGGGCAGTATCGGCAGCCTTTCTTTATAAAGCGATATCGGTACTTTAGTACACACACACACGCCCCTAAATGGTCATTAAAATTAACGTAGAAAAGACTACGCCATACGCAACACATTTCGCCGGGAAAATAAAAAAAAATTGATAAGGGTTTTGAAACGTCACAAAAATGACAAATTTTACCTATAAAAACATTTTGGCAAATGGAACTTGTTGGCAGAGTTTTGGATGGGCGGGGAGGGGGAGGGAAACAGGGTCAACGTTTCGCTTAATGCACCAAAACGTAGCCCCAGGTAGCAGTGAGCTGCTCCCCTGACACTATATGATAGGTAGAGTTTGTTCCCACTATCTGTCCATGTTTTCCTGTCGTATTCCATCACACGGGGTAAGTCCCCTCCCCAGTCCCCTCCTTCCTGTCATATTCTGTCACACAGGATGGGGGAGAGGGGGGTCTCTCTTACACCAAGGGATGAAATATATCAGTCTTAGCTGGGAGGCTTCAGTAGGATGGTAAACGTTCCACTAATATATCAGTCTCAGCTGGGAGGCTTCAGTAGGATGGTAAACATTCCACTAATATATCAGTCTCAGCTGGGAGGCTTCAGTAGGATCGTAAACATTCCACTAATATATCAGTCTTAGCTGGGAGGCTTCAGTAGGATCGTAAACATTCTACTAATATATCAGTCTCAGCTGGGAGGCTTCAGTAGGATGGTAAACATTCCACTAATATATCAGTCTCAGCTGGGAGGCTTCAGTAGGATCGTAAACATTCCACTAATATATCAGTCTTAGCTGGGAGGCTTCAGTAGGATCGTAAACATTCTACTAATATATCAGTCTCAGCTGGGAGGCTTCAGTAGGATGGTAAACATTCCACTAATATATCAGTCTCAGCTGGGAGGCTTCAGTAGGATCGTAAACATTCCATTAATATATCAGTCTTAGCTGGGAGGCTTCAGTAGGATGGTAAACATTTCACTAATATATCAGTCTCAGCTGGGAGGCTTCAGTAGGATGGTAAACATTCCACTAATATATCAGTCTCAGCTGGGAGGCTTCAGTAGGATGGTAAACATTCCACTAATATATCAGTCTCAGCTGGGAGGCTTCAGTAGGATGGTAAACATTCCACTAATATATCAGTCTCAGCTGGGAGGCTTCAGTAGGATGGTAAACATTTCACTAATATATCAGTCTCAGCTGGGAGGCTTCAGTAGGATGGTAAACATTCCACTAATATATCAGTCTCAGCTGGGAGGCTTCAGTAGGATGGCAAACATTTCACTAATATATCAGTCTCAGCTGGGAGGCTTCAGTAGGATGGTAAACATTCCACTAATATATCAGTCTCAGCTGGGAGGCTTCAGTAGGATGGTAAACATTCCACTAATATATCAGTCTCAGCTGGGAGGCTTCAGTAGGATGGTAAACATTCCACTAATATATCAGTCTCACCTGGGAGGCTTCAGTAGGATCGTAAACATTCCACTAATATATCAGTCTCAGCTGGGAGGCTTCAGTAGGATGGTAAACATTCCACTAATATATCAGTCTTAGCTGGGAGGCTTCAGTAGGATGGTAAACATTCCACTAATATATCAGTCTCAGCTGGGAGGCTTCAGTAGGATGATAAACATTCCACTAATATGTCAGTCTCCGCTGGGAGGCTTCAGTAGGATCGTAAACATTCCACTAATATGTCAGTCTCAGCTGGGAGGCTTCAGTAGGATCGTAAACATTCCACTAATATGTCAGTCTCAGCTCGGAGGCTTCATTAGGATCGTAAACATTCCACTAATATGTCAGTCTCAGCTGGGAGGCTTCAGTAGGATCGTAAACATTCCACTAATATGTCAGTCTCAGCTGGGAGGCTTCAGTAGGATGGTAAACATTCCACTAATATATCAGTCTCAGCTGGGAGGCTTCAGTAGGATGGTAAACATTCCACTAATGCATCAGTTTCAGCTGGGAGGCTTCAGTAGGTTGGTAAACATTCCACTAATGCATCAGTTTCAGCGGGGAGGCTTCAGTAGGTTGGTAAACATTCCACTAATATATCAGTCTCAGCTGGGGGGCTTCAGTAGGTTGGTAAACATTCCACTAATATATCAGTTTCAGCGGAGAGGCTTCAGTAGGTTGGTAAACATTCCACTAATATATCAGTTTCAGCGGGGAGGCTTCAGTAGGTTGGTAAACATTCCACTAATATAGCAGTTTCAGCTGGGAGGCTTCAGTAGGTTGGTAAACATTCCACTAATATATCCGTCTTAGCTGGGAGGCTTCAGTAGGTTGGTAAACATTCCACTAATATATCAGTCTCAGCTGGGAGGCTTCAGTAGGATGGTAAACATTCCACTAAAGCATCAGTCTCAACTGGGAGGCTTCAGTAGGATTGTAAACATTCCACTAATGCATCAGTCTCAGCTGGGAGGCTTCAGTAGGATGGTAAACATTCCACTAATGCATCAGTCTCAGCTGGGAGGCTTCAGTAGGATGGTAAACATTCCACTAATATATCGGTCTCAGCTGGGAGGCTTCAGTAGGATAGTAAACATTCCACTAATATATCAGTCTTAGCTGGGAGGCTTCAGTAGGATGGTAAACATTCCACTAAAGCATCAGTCTCAGCTGGGAGGCTTCAGTAGGATGGTAAACATTCCACTAATATATCAGTCTCAGCTGGGAGGCTTCAGTAGGATGGTAAACATTCCACTAATATGTCAGTCTCAGCTGGGAGGCTTCAGTAGGATGGTAAATATTCCACTAATATGTTAGTCTCAGCTGGGAGGCTTCAGTAGGATGGTAAACATTCCACTAATATATCAGTCTCAGCTGGGAGGCTTCAGTAGGATGGTAAACATTCCACTAATATATCTGTCTCAGCTGGGAGGCTTCAGTAGGATGGTAAACATTCCACTAATATATCTGTCTCAGCTGGGAGGCTTCAGTTGGATGGTAAACATTCCACTAATATATCAGTCTCAGCTGGGAGGCTTCAGTAGGATGGCAAACATTCCACTAATATATCAGTCTCAGCTGGGAGGCTTCAGTAGGATGGTAAACATTCCACTAATATATCTGTCTCAGCTGGGAGGCTTCAGTAGGATGGTAAACATTCCACTAATATATCAGTCTCAGCTGGGAGGCTTCAGTAGGATGGTAAACATTCCACTAATATATCAGTCTTAGCTGGGAGGCTTCAGTAGGATGGTAAACATTCCACTAATATATCAGTCTTAGCTGGGAGGCTTCAGTAGGATCGTAAACATTCCACTAATATATCAGTCTCAGCTGGGAGGCTTCAGTAGGATGGTAAACATTCCACTAATATATCAGTCTCAGCTGGGAGGCTTCAGTAGGATGGTAAACATTCTACTAATATATCAGTCTCAGCTGGGAGGCTTCAGTAGGATGGTAAACATTCCACTAATATATCAGTCTCAGCTGGGAGGCTTCAGTAGGATGGTAAACATTCCACTAATATATCTGTCTCAGCTGGGAGGCTTCAGTAGGATGGTAAACATTCCACTAATATATCTGTCTCAGCTGGGAGGCTTCAGTAGGATGGTAAACATTCCACTAATATATCAGTCTCAGCTGGGAGGCTTCAGTAGGATGGTAAACATTCCACTAATATATCAGTCTTAGCTGGGAGGCTTCAGTAGGATGGTAAACATTCCACTAATATATCAGTCTTAGCTGGGAAGCTTCAGTAGGATGGTAAACATTCCACTAATATATCTGTCTCAGCTGGGAGGCTTCAGTAGGATGGTAAACATTCCACTAATATATCAGTCTCAGCTTGGAGGCTTCAGTAGGATGGTAAACATTCCACTAATATATCAGTCTTAGCTGGGAGGCTTCAGTAGGATGGTAAACATTCCACTAATATATCAGTCTTAGCTGGGAAGCTTCAGTAGGATCGTAAACATTCCACTAATATATCAGTCTCAGCTGGGAGGCTTCAGTAGGATGGTAAACATTCCACTAATATATCAGTCTCAGCTGGGAGGCTTCAGTAGGATGGTAAACATTCCACTAATATATCAGTCTCCGCTGGGAGGCTTCAGTAGGATGGTAAACATTCCACTAATATATCAGTCTCAGCTGGGAGGCTTCAGTAGGATGGTAAACATTCCACTAATATATCAGTCTCAGCTGGGAGGCTTCAGTAGGATGGTAAACATTCCACTAATATATCAGTTTCAGCTGGGAGGCTTCAGTAGGATGGTAAACATTCCACTAATATATCAGTCTCAGCTGGGAGGCTTCAGTAGGATGGTAAACATTCCACTAATATATCAGTCTCAGCTGGGAGGCTTCAGTAGGATGGTAAACATTCCACTAATATGTCAGTCTCAGCTGGGAGGCTTCAGTAGGATGGTAAACATTCCACTAATATATCAGTCTCAGCTGGGAGGCTTCAGTAGGATGGTAAACATTCCACTAATATATCAGTCTCAGCTGGGAGGCTTCAGTAGGATGGTAAACATTCCACTAATATATCAGTCTCAGCTGGGAGGCTTCAGTAGGATGGTAAACATTCCACTAATATATCAGTCTCAGCTGGGAGGCTTCATTAGGATGGTAAACATTCCACTAATATATCAGTCTCAGCTGGGAGGCTTCAGTAGGATGGTAAACATTCCACTAATATATCTGTCTCAGCTGGGAGGCTTCAGTAGGATGGTAAACATTCCACTAATATATCTGTCTCAGCTGGGAGGCTTCAGTAGGATGGTAAACATTCCACTAATGGTTCAGCAGCTTAAGCAGATTTGACTGTTTCCTTTAGCAGAGCTGGCATTACTGATACTTGTGATCCTTACTTGGATGTGGGTATCACAGAGAGGGCTGGGGTAACGCAGAGATTGTGGGGGTATCGCTACGATTTTAGTTGGTATCGATAGGAGAGTTGAGTACCGAAGGAAGGCAGGATGAGGGTACGGATGTTCTGTGAAGATGATAGTCAAACCTAGCTGGTCCTTCAGACATCCTTGGCCAGGACATACTTGTTGAGACATCAAACCATGGAACGGGCGGGGATTCACCTAATGGGAAGCGAGTACTAAAGCTTCAGACCATGGGTTCAATCTCCCGTTCCGTGGTTTGCTTAGAATCGCGTTATTACAGTTTCGTGAGTCTTGTTGAGACGTCCTTATCCAGGATGATTCCTAGGCTGGGCAGTGGCACTGTGCCCCTGGCTCTTGTAGTGCCGTGACGTTCACAAGACTAGGAACGCCATCGACCACTGTAAAAGGTGGGATGGACAAATAAACACGATCTATGGACGGATCACGACAGTTTTGCTTACATGGACATGGGGGACAATACTTTTTTTTGCATCATAAAAGCAATTTATAACGCTATTGGCAACATACCCAGAGAGTTGAGGGTTTTATTGGTGTCGTTCAGCAGGGCTGTCCAGGATGTTGTTGCTGTCCAGGATGTTGTTGCTGTCCAGGATGTTGTTGCTGTCCAGGATGTTGTTGCTGTCCAGGATGTTGTTGCTGTCCAGGATGTTGTTGCTGTCCAGGATGTTGTTGCTGTCCAGGATGTTGTTGCTGTCCAGGATGTTGTTGCTGTCCAGGATGTTGTTGCTGTTCAGGATGTTGTTGCTGTCCAGGATGTTGTTGCTGTCCAGGATGTTGTTGCTGTCCAGGATGTTGTTGCTGTCCAGGATGTTGTTGTGGATGCCAGTGCTACCGCTGCTGCTGCAGCGGTAGCGCTGGCATCCACCTAGTTCCTCACTCGCAGTCACCTACACATACCTAGTGCCTGGCTCGCAGTCACCTACACCCACCCAGTACCTGACAGATAAAAGTTTACCTGGCTTTGTACCAGTCTTCCCAACAATCCTCTTTCACACACACACACACACACACACACACACACACACACACACACACACACACACACACACACACACACACATCTCCCCATGGGTATTGAGAGAGGGAGCAGAGGCGCTATGTGTACCCCTAACAACAATATTCAATACATCTATCGAAACAGGGAGATTGCCTGAGGCATGGAAGACAGCAAATGTAGTCCCAATCTTTAAAAAAGGAGACAGACATGAAGCATTAAACTACAGACCAGTGTCACTGACATGTATAGTATGCAAAATCATGGAGAAGATTATCAGGAGAAGAGTGGTGGAACACCTAGAAAGGAATGATCTCATCAACAGCAGCCAACATGGTTTCAGGGACGGGAAATCCTGTGTCACAAACCTACTGGAGTTCTATGACATGGTGACAGCAGTAAGACAAGAGAGAGAGGGGTGGGTGGATTGCATTTTCTTGGACTGCAAGAAGGCGTTTGACACAGTTCCACACAAGAGATTGGTGCAAAAACTGGAGGACCAAGCAGGGATAACAGGGAAGGCACTACAATGGATCAGGGAATACTTGTCAGGAAGACAGCAGCGAGTCATGGTACGTGGCGAGGTGTCAGAGTGGGCACCTGTGACCAGCGAGGTCCCGCAGGGGTCAGTCCTAGGACCAGTGCTGTTTCTGGTATTTGTGAACGACATGACAGAAGGAATAGACTCTGAGGTGTCCCTGTTTGCAGATGACGTGAAGTTGATGAGAAGAATTCACTCGATCGAAGACCAGGCAGAACTACAAAGGGATCTGGACAGGCTGCAGACCTGGTCCAGCAATTGGCTCCTGGAGTTCAATCCCACCAAGTGCAAAGTCATGAAGATTGGGGAAGGGCAAAGAAGGCCGCAGACGGAGTACAGTCTAGGGGGTCAGAGACTACAAACCTCACTCAAGGAAAAAGATCTTGGGGTGAGTATAACACCAGGCACATCTCCTGAAGCGCACATCAACCAAATAACTGCTGCAGCATATGGGCGCCTAGCAAACCTCAGAACAGCATTCCGACATCTTAATAAGGAATCATTCAGGACCCTGTACACCGTGTATGTTAGGCCCATATTGGAGTATGCGGCACCAGTTTGGGAGCCACACCTAGCCAAGCACGTGAAGAAACTAGAGAAAGTGCAAAGGTTTGCAACAAGACTAGTCCCAGAGCTAAGAGGTATGTCCTACGAGGAGAGGTTAAGGGAAATCAACCTGACGACACTGGAAGACAGGAGAGATAGGGGGGACATGATAACGACATACAAAATACTGAGAGGAATTGACAAGGTGGACAAAGACAGGATGTTCCAGAGATTGGACACAGTAACAAGGGGACACAGTTGGAAGCTGAAGACACAGATGAATCACAGGGATGTTAGGAAGTATTTCTTCAGCCACAGAGTAGTCAGTAAGTGGAATAGTTTGGGAAGCGATGTAGTGGAGGCAGGATCCATACATAGCTTTAAGCAGAGGTATGATAAAGCTCACGGCTCAGGGAGAGTGACCTAGTAGCGATCAGTGAAGAGGCGGGGCCAGGAGCTCGGACTCGACCCCCGCAACCTCAACTAGGTGAGTACAACTAGGTGAGTACACACACAATCAAACACACACAAACTCAGATGAGTCATAGGGATGTTAGGAAGCATTTCTTTAGCCTTAGGACTGTCAAGAAATGGAACAATCTGGAGAGAGGGGTAGTGGAGGCAGGAATCATACATAGACTTAAAGAAGAGGTACAATAAAGCTCTTTGAGCCAGGAGAGAGAGTGGGCCTAGTAACGACCAGGAGCTATAACTCAACCCTTGCAACCACATATAGCTGAGTACACACACACACACACACACAGACCTGGACAGGCTGGACGTATGGCCGAGCAACTGGCTCCTAGAATTTAACCCCGCCAAATGCAGAGTCATGAAGATCGGAGAAGGGCAAAGAAGACCGCAGACAGAGTATAGGCTAGGCGGCCAAAGACTGCAAACCTCACTCAAGGAGAAAGATCTAGGGGTGAGTATAATACCGAGTACGTTGCTAGAAGCACATATTAACCAGATAACTGCTACAGCATATGGGCGTCTGGTAAACCTGAGAATAGCGTTCCGGTACCTCAGTAAGGAATCGTTCAAGACTTTATACACTGTGTACGTCAGGCTCATACTGGAGTACGCAGCACCAGTTTGGAACCCACACCTGGTGAAACACGTCAAGAGATTAGAGAAAGTGCAAAGGTTTGCAACAAGGCTAGTTTCAGAGCTAAGGGGAATGTCCTACGAAGAAAGGTTAAAGGAAATCGGTCTGAGGACAATGGAGGACAGGAGGGTCAGGGGAGACATGATAACGACATATAAAATACTACGTGGAATAGACAAGGTGGACAGAGACGGGATGTTCCAGAGATGGGACACAGAAACAAGGGGTCACAATTGGAAGCTGAAGACTCAAATGAGCCAAAGGGATGTTAGGAAGTATTTCTTCAGCCGCAGAGTTGTTAGGAAGTGGAATAGTCTGGCAAGCGATGTAGTGAAGGCAGGAGCCATACATAGTTTTAAGACGAGGTATGATAAAGCTCATGGAGCAGGAAGAGGGAGGACCCAGTAGCGGTCAGTGAAGAGGCGGAGCCAGAAGCTGAGTCTCGACCCCTGCAACCACAATTAGGTGAAATTAGATGAGTACACACACAGATACACACACATATGTAAGTGTTCAGAGGTTGCTGCTGTGTATACACAGCGTGTTTTAAACAGCAGACCCAATTTCAAAGCAACATGCTTTGAAATTGGGTCCATGATTTTAAAACACCTTGTATAACACGGTCCTGATCAGAGTCGAGATACTGAAACCTGGATTGAATGTCCGTAGACTTTCTAAAATTGTATCGAGCCTCAGCCACAATGGAAAACACTTTCAGGACAGTAATATAGTTGCCATACTGTTGTTGCCATACTGGTGTTACCATTCTGGTATTTACATACTGGTGTGGCCATTCTGGTGTTGCCATCTGGCGTTGCCATGCCGTTGTTGCCATAATGGTGTTGCCATACTAGTGTTGCCATATTGTTGCTATAATAGTGTTGCTATATTGCCATACTGGTGTTGCCATCCTATTACCACACTGTTTTGTCATGTTGTCACACTGTTGTTGCCACATAGTGTGACTTTGATGTGGCTCACGGTGGTGATAGGGAGGAGAGGGATGGGGAGTTGCCATATTCCAGTGGAACCGCTAAACCCGTATGGGATGGGAGTCACTCAGCGATTACGGTTTGATCCGAGTGGTTTCAGTTCCTTGGATCAAGAGCTCTTCACCAACATCAAGGGCCCTCTCCCCCCCCAGGCGGGGGTCAGATAGTGAGGGAAAGGGAGTAGCAGGAGTAGGGGAGGGAGGGAGGGTAGAGGGTGGGTGGGAGTTAGGTGTTATCATGTTATCGTGTAGCGTCCGGTGTGGTTTGGACTCACCACAACAGGATATAACCCTCGCGCCTCACCCTCACCATAACACAAACATGATATCCTAAATTTACATTATAAATCCCGGAGACGCGACATGACGCGAGGGAGAAGAGTCTGCCATGATGGACCAAGATAGCATCTGCTAGCCATGATGGACCAAGATAGCATCTGCTAGCCATGATAGATCTGTGACATACCTGTCACCCGCTTCGAGAGTTTATCTTGCCCTCAGATTACTGGTCTCACCAACCAGTAAGTGATCTCCGCACCTTGCCCAACTCTGGCGTCTCTCCTGCCTTAAACGGAGCCGCCGACGCCAGACAATTTACAAAACTAAAGAGAAGACAAGTGGTGTGAACAGTGCCACTACTGGCACTGTTTCCCTTTTTTTTTGTATAGTTCTCATTATCCTCTCTGTTATATCTTCTGACCTTCGTAGCATTTGTCTTATTATATTCAGGGCTGGATTAAGGCATGTGGTGCTCCGTGGCCAAGTGGATAAAGCTTTCGCTTCACACGGCGAGGTTCCGGTTTCGATTCCCGGCGAGAGTAGAAACATTGGGCGTACCTGGGTACCTGGGTGTTAGTCGACTGGCGTGGGTCGCATCCTGGGACAAAAAACTAATATAATTTGCATGAAAAACTCTGTGGTGAATGGTTTTGAAAACCGACAAGTTGAAGAATTGAGACATTTGTGCAACACATGGGAATCTTTATTGAAGAAACGTTTCGCCACACAGTGGCTTCATCAGTCCAATACAAAGTAGAAATGGGTAAGGAGAGGAGGAGTTCGAGGTAATCAGTCCCTCAGCCTGGAATCGATGTGTTCAGTCCATCACTCTTGTCGGTTTTGAAAACCATTCATCACATCTGTCAGACACTGCAACATCATGGGATCTTGGTACAAAGACTTCAACGCTTGCCCAACCTTTGGACTACGACCTACTTACACTAGTGGCAGGTCCCACTGTGATCCCACCTCCTCCTGCTTCAACTCATCTCACCTCAGTATATAAGCCACCTCTCTGGCCCTATGCTGCACTTCCTACAAGAGTGATGGACTGAACACATCGATTCCAGGTTGAGGGACTGATTACCTCGAACTCCTCCTCTCCTTACCCATTTCTACTTTGTATTGGACTGATGAAGCCACTGTGTGGCGAAACGTTTCTTCAATAAAGATTCCCGTGTGTTGCACAAATGCATATATAGTAGTAAGTTAGTGATGTCAGCTATGGTCTGTATACCTTGTACATGTACTTATACATATAAAAAATATTATTATTATTATTATTATTATTATTATTATTATTATTATTATTATTATTATTATTATTATTATTATTATTATTATTATTATTATTATGGGTTCTAGGGGCTACACTAGATTGCACCTACTAACACTAGGCCTACTGACAGGCATGGAATGTTTTAATGCATTATCCAGTCTGTACCTGATGATGAGTCGCAGGAGTGACCGAAATACCATCCATGTTGTTGTTACAAATACTGAACGTTACTGGGGTGTGACTTAACGTAGAGACAGGTGTTGAAACTCTCCTGGTCACTGTGTAGGGTGACGTTGAATGTATCTCTGTGTAGGGTGACGTTGAGTGTGTCACTGTGTAGGGTGACGTTGAGTGTGTCACTGTGTAGGGTGACGTTGAGTGTGTCACTGTGTAGGGTGACGTTGAGTGTGTCACTGTGTAGGGTGACGTTGAGTGTGTCACTGTGTAGGGTGACGTTGAGTGTGTCACTGTGTAGGGTGACGTTGAGTGTGTCACTGTGTAGGGTGACGTTGAGTGTGTCACTGTGTAGGGTGACGTTGAATGTGTCACTGTGTAGGGTGACGTTGAGTGTGTCACTGTGTAGGGTGACGTTGAGTGTGTCACTGTGTAGGGTGACGTTGAGTGTGTCACTGTGTAGGGTGACGTTGAGTGTGTCACTGTGTAGGGTGACGTTGAGTGTGTCACTGTGTAGGGTGACGTTGAGTGTGTCACTGTGTAGGGTGACGTTGAGTGTGTCACTGTGTAGGGTGACGTTGAGTGTGTCACTGTGTAGGGTGACGTTGAGTGTGTCACTGTGTAGGGTGACGTTGAGTGTGTCACTGTGTAGGGTGACGTTGAATGTGTCACTGTGTAGGGTGACGTTGAGTGTGTCACTGTGTAGGGTGACGTTGAGTGTGTCACTGTGTAGGGTGACGTTGAATGTATCTCTGTGTAGGGTGACGTTGAGTGTGTCACTGTGTAGGGTGACGTTGAGTGTGTCACTGTGTAGGGTGACGTTGAGTGTGTCACTGTGTAGGGTGACGTTGAGTGTGTCACTGTGTAGGGTGACGTTGAGTGTGTCACTGTGTAGGGTGACGTTGAGTGTGTCACTGTGTAGGGTGACGTTGAGTGTGTCACTGTGTAGGGTGACGTTGAATGTGTCACTGTGTAGGGTGACGTTGAGTGTGTCACTGTGTAGGGTGACGTTGAGTGTGTCACTGTGTAGGGTGACGTTGAATGTATCTCTGTGTAGGGTGACGTTGAGTGTGTCACTGTGTAGGGTGACGTTGAGTGTGTCACTGTGTAGGGTGACGTTGAGTGTGTCACTGTGTAGGGTGACGTTGAGTGTGTCACTGTGTAGGGTGACGTTGAGTGTGTCACTGTGTAGGGTGACGTTGAGTGTGTCACTGTGTAGGGTGACGTTGAGTGTGTCACTGTGTAGGGTGACGTTGAGTGTGTCACTGTGTAGGGTGACGTTGAGTGTGTCACTGTGTAGGGTGACGTTGAGTGTGTCACTGTGTAGGGTGACGTTGAGTGTGTCACTGTGTAGGGTGACGTTGAGTGTGTCACTGTGTAGGGTGACGTTGAATGTGTTACTGTCCAGAAGTTCATGTGTGCATCAGTGTGTGAGTGAGCATCGACGCGGAGAAAGAAGCGTGGGAGACTGGTGCAGCTTCCACTGCTCTGCGTTTTGAGGTTAAGCGTCAAGTTCATAAGGTCAAAGGTCAAAGGTCAAGGTCGTGAGGTCGAAGTAAAGGTGTTAAGTTCACAGGTCCTTAGATCAAGGTCATGAGGTCAAAGGTCACCTAGCGCCGGAGTGCCAAGTGAAAATGAGAGAGAGATACCCGTGGATTTTAGTACGAAGTATTACACTGTGCCACCAGCACTCCACCCACACTCAAAAACTGGTCTCCAACAATCTCCACCAGTCTCCAAAAATCTCCACCAGTCACCAACACACCAACAATAGTCACCAACAGTCCTCTTTATCACACACATACTGCAACACTCCTGTCCTCTCTCCTCCCTTTCCTTGTCTGCAATCTCCTCTCCCCAGTGCCCCCTCCCTTTCTCCCACAGTACTCCCCTCTCCCACAGTGCCTCCTTTCCCACATCACTTTCGTCTCCTACAGTACTCTCACACAAACTATCATAAACTTCACAAAAATAACTATATAAACATTATATTTCCACCCTGGCATCCAGGAGACTCAACTTGTCACATCACCATCCACTGACAATAGCTGCGTCACTCGCACGGGTTTAGCGTTTCTCATAATGGGCAGAGATAACTGACAGTAGCTTAACCAGCTTCAATCGCGGGTGTCTCCCGGACGATACTGTCTCTTGGCAGCCCAGATTACGATACCAGAAATTCTAATTGAGATTTTTTTTCCACCTCCACGAAGACGTGGATAAAAGGAATGGAAAAAAATGGGGTTTTCAAGAAATTTTTTTTGAGGATGTTAATGGTTTCAAGGGCCTTTACTTTCCATTGTGCTTTCCTCTACCCGCCCCACCCTACCTCCCCATTCTTCCCTCTCCATTATTTCCTCTCTCTCCCCTCCCCTTATAACTCCCCCTCTGCCCTGGTGGCGTCTTCATCCCCCCCCCCCAGCTCACGTAATCAAAGATAATGGGTGTGTCTTGAAGCATCACCCAGCCTGGCCTGTTGTCTCCCCTCCCATCCTGCTGTCTCTTCTCCCCTACTGCTGTCTCCCTTTCTGCTATCACTACACCCTTCTTGCTGTCTCTCCTCCTCTTCTTACACCTTGCTGTCTCTCTTATCCCCTTCGTGGTGTCTCACCCTCCTTTCTTGCTGTCCCTCCTCCCGCTGTCTCTTCTCTCACTATATTTCTCACCAGGGGTCAGTTGATGATCAGTCAAGCTGCGCTGCCTACGCTGACCTGCGTGTTGCTGACACCCACAGCCAGACATATTAGACCATCCACCAGAAGTCCTCGTCCGTGCCGGGTACTGGGGGCGATGACCCCCCCCCCCAGATCAACATCAAGTGTATCTCTTATTCAGCATCTCTCATTTTCTCACCATTTCTCTCCTTGTAACCTCTCTCACTCTTAGTCACATTTTCCCAGACCTCCACATTCCAAATCACATAATTTTTTTTGTTTCAAAATTAATTAGTTTCCCTTTAAATTACCGTCTGAGAAAACGAGAATCAACTATTTTATTTCCAAACTCCAGCAATGTATGTAAGATTTTTTTAAAGACATGCAATAACATAAATATTTTTGTTGTATAATGTTACTTAATATAGAGTCCAAAATGTTGTATAATGTTAAATTTAGAAATGTTACCAAGAGTGTGGATAACAGCTGTTAGCATGGCAGGATAAACTTTTCAAGGTGGGTGGTGTGGGCGTGGGTGGTGGGCGTGGGTGGTGTGGTGGGCGTGGTGGGCAGCCAGGCTGGTGGCTGGAACACTGAGGTGATGAAGATAGTGTAAAAAACTGGGAAATGCTGCAGTCAAGACACTTGCTCTCTGCTAGGAGGGGTGGGATGGAGAGGGGTGGGATGGAGAGGGGTGGGATGGAGAGGGGTGGGATGGAGAGGGGTGGGATGGAGAGGGGTGGGATGGAGAGGGTGGGATGGAGAGAGAGGGAAGGCTAAAGAGGGAAAAGATGGAAGAGGAGAGAGG